>NW_022196897.1:144143274-144143637 GCF_008632895.1 Mastomys coucha
TCTGCCTCTCAAATGCTGGGATTAAAGGCATGAGCCACCACTGCCCAGCCTCATTTGGTCTTGAGACAATGTCTCAATTTACTATGTAGTGAGGATGACTTTGAATTCCTGATCTTCCTGCTTTCCGCTCCCAAACTTGAACTCACAAGTGTAATTACCCAAGCCTTTTATTTTTATCAAGTGCTTGATCTTATTTTTCATTTAAATTTTTGAAATTGAACTCATGAGTAATAACACACCACACACACACACAACAAACAAACAAACACACACACACACCAGTGCAATGGCTAGTCTATCATATAGAGGAGGAATAGAAAGGAAGTTATCTATAATAAAATAATGTGTTTCTTTTTTTTTTTT
>NW_022196897.1:144143699-144160428 GCF_008632895.1 Mastomys coucha
TCAGAAATCCGCCTGCCTCTGCCTCCCAAGTGCTGGGATTAAAGGCGTGTGCCACCACGCCCGGCTAATGTGTTTCAATATAGTCTTGGGAACAACCACTCAGGAAGGGATAAGAAAATATCAGACTCGGGGTCACACATAAGGAGTAAATTCAAATCCCAAGGTTGTGAGCGGCCCAGCGGCCCTTAGACCCAGGAAGCCCAGGAAGATGAAAAGACAGGGGGCTCAGCTGGAAAGGAGAATAATGCCTGCTGTTAGGGCAGGACATAATGGCCTGTGCTCATCAGCATGTGGCCAGAGGAGGAGGAATAACTGTAGCTGAAAAAGGAGAGCATGCAGGAAGACACATGGCACCTGTCACCTGGAAAGATTCAGCAAGGGCCCCCAAGAACAGGGATACACGGTTCCCAACAGATGTCACAATTAGAATGCACACCCCCAGCTCAGAGATGCGTCCTGCCTGCATGTCTAGCAAACCTCACTTGACCACATCCCTTATTTGGAAGAGGAAATGAATCACAAGAATCCTCCTTCCATCCGGTGATATGGGGAAGCCAGTGGCACCCTAGAACTCGCTGCTAAGCCTGTTGGAGCCTCGTCCCTCCGTCCCACACACACTGGTTTTGCTATGCCTGCAGGAATCACAGCCACGCTCAGAACCCTTCTCCTATAACTCTGCCATTGGAGATGGTTCAACTTTCTGACCAGACGGGCTGTGTAGAATGAGAAAATGATTCAGAAACTGAGTCACTGTGCTTGTCCCATGTCTGCTTCTCTGTCAGTAACAACCTGTTCCGGAGCTAGAGTCCTTCTGTGACTTCCTCCAAAGTCCTCTGGTTCTGCTGTGAATGAAAACCTGACCTGTTTAGATTTGTGGTAGGTTTTTTTGTTTTGTTTTGTTTTTGTTTTTGTTGTTTTGTTAGTGGGCGTTTGAAGCGTAGTGTGGGAAGTCGGGTAGTGACCTGTTGGAGGAGAGAAGATGGTTCCGGACATTTTGGCGAGGCCCAGGATCCCTGATTCTTGGACCCAAAATATCACTACGGCCCTTAATTCCTTAATCGTTGTGACATCCAAAATAACCTTATAAGTTTTAAAATGCACTCCTCACCCCTGGAGACCTACTGACTTAAACTCACACTGCCTCAGTGACAGAGTCTGGCTGGTGTCTGAGTCCAGGCACGACACAGGCTATCAGAATGTGCCCCTTGCATTCTCCTCACACTTAGCCCATCGGTCCTGCCATTCCAGGTCTTTGGACACCGTGGTTCTGATATCCTATGACATATTGCTTCTCCTGAGTCATCTTTCTATTTTAAAGTGATCTACCGACAACTTGATGACCTCACAGGGTGAACCTGTGCTTCATCAACTCCTTCTGAAGAAAGCTTAGATGTTAGCGATCATCCATAGAAACGGTGCGGCTCAGAGCGGAAAGGTGACTTGCCCAGGATCGTTCAGTGAGTCAGTGGAGCCCAGACCCAGCAGCTGACCCGTTGTTCCAGCCCCTGGGGCTTTTAATTCCTCTGATAGCGACTCAGCAGCCTGGAGGAGGACCACACACTGCTCAGATTTGGCCTAAAAAGGGGTGGAATCCAGGGACCTGCTCCGGCCAAGTGCGCAGTGTCCACAGTCTTATTTCAACACCTGGCTGGACGCCACTGGAGGGCAGTGAGCCAGTGCTTTGTGGGATGGATAGGGAACACAGCTTTGCCTGATTGGAGACACCAGGAGATGCCCTTCAGGCATCAGTGTCAGAGTGGTGGAGGGGACTGACAAGTGACCTCCAGGGTGCCTTGGACTCAGTTTTCCCATTAGTAAAGTGGAGCAGCCCCCTCCATGGTGGTTAATTTGTGTTGATGGTCAACGTAACAGGAACTTTAATCACCTAGGAGACAAACCTTAGGTTGAGTTAACCAAGGTGGGAAAGCTCAGCCTTCATGCAGGCAGCATCACCCCGTGCGTTGGAATCTCAAGAAACTGAGTTCATGACTTTCCATCTCCTGACTTGGCTGCAACATCACACACCGTCTCCAGCTCCTGTCCCCACGTCCTCCCCGAGGTGGAGGACTGCATGCTCTGTGAGCCAAGTGAACCCTCCCTTCCTTAAGCTGCTTCAGTCGCAGATTTTGTTATAGCGACCAGGAACAGAATCATTATTACACCCTCCCCTAACCCCATTTACCTCCAAAAAGGTATTGTAAGAATCCAAGGCAGCCTGAACTATTTAGACTCTCTAGAGCATTCCAAAGACACTAACTTGTTCTGACACGGCATCCACTGAAGAAACAAGAGCTATGAGAAGAAGTCGGCCTTGGTTGGGTTTTAGCAGGAAGCTCCTGATGCTGGGGGGGGGGGAGGAGGGGATAGCATTGAGGGGAGCCTTGAAACAGATGGGCAAGTGAGGGGCTACTGCCATAATCCAGGTGTGGGATGATAGTGGGAACAGATATTAAAGGGTCAAAGGTCAGATTCTGGGTACTTTCAGTGTGGTGTGAGAGACAGGCGCCAAAACTGAGTGGGAGAGTTCTGACCCCAGCAAAAGACAGCTGTCATTGATGGGAGATATTGGAAGAGATGATGGCTTAGCCCCGGACATGGGAAGTGTGAGTTGCCTCCGACATCTAAGTGGGACTATCAAGTCTATCATAACTGAACACTTAAGCATGCTGTCCCACCCTGGTTTGTCAGTGACCTCAACGCTTTGTCCTTGACATTCTGAGGAAGGGCAATGTGGTTGTGCATGAATGCCTTTCTTGGGAGCACCTATCCTACGACCACTAGTATTTCTCTCTGCTGGGCTACTTGATGGTCCGGCCTTCCCTCCCATCAGCCTGCCCCCTTGGGCCCCAGCTCTAGTCTGACTCATGCTGCTGT
Organism: Mastomys coucha; assembly: GCF_008632895.1. Classification (NCBI taxonomy): domain Eukaryota; kingdom Metazoa; phylum Chordata; class Mammalia; order Rodentia; family Muridae; genus Mastomys; species Mastomys coucha. The sequence continues at coordinate 144,146,574 of NW_022196897.1, forward strand.
ATTTCCTCTGAGATACCCTGGGGAGCCCCTGGAAGCCCTAAGAGAACACTGAGTGGTCAAGGAACTTGGTATTTAAAATCAGACTATCTGAGGTTAGAGAAGTGGCTCAGTGGTTAAGAGGTGGCTGCTCTCCCAGCGGACCTGGGTTCGATTCCCAGTACCCATAGAGTGGTCCATAACTCCACTCCTAGGGCATCTAACACCCTCTTCTGCCTTCTGTAGGCATCAGGCATGCATGCAGTACAGACACACAGGCAGACAAAACACCCAAACATATACAAATACAAATACATCTTTAAACCAAGCCCCTTCCTCCGTCCGTCCGTGTGATGGGCAACAAGCCAGAGTGTTTCCCTTGGTGACTGATTACTCATGCAGAGGGCATCAGAACCACCCTGCGGTGGTTTCAAACCTGTGTCCTCTTCTCTAAACAGCTGATGGCTCACCCAGACATCAGGTAGGCAGCAGCTAGAGAGAAGCCTCAGCTATATCTTGCTGCCTCTGAGTCAGGGACCAACAGCTCCAGCCTCCTGGGCCTACTAGGGTCGAGCTGATTCTGAGTCCTGGCCTTGTGCAGGAGTGGGAAATCTAAGTCTAAAACTAGGCTGTGGCTTTTCCATGTCCCTCAGCAATGCAGGGCTCAGCGGGGGCTGGGACTCAGGCTCTCCTGACCTTGGTCTAGGATGTGCGCATATCTCCAAGTTCTCTGAGAGCAGCCCCCTTCCCAGTGGAGGAAATCTCTTCCCACTTTCCTGTCCCCCAGAGTCTCCCCTCCCTCCACAGTCCTGGTCGGTACCTCTGTCCACCTTCCTGGTTTCATTCAGCCAGTGAACCAGACCTTTACACGCAGGGATGCCTGTCTAGCCTTTGTAGGACCAAAGTATAAGCTCTGTGGAGATCTGCTGTGTGTGAGCTCTGGTCATAAGCAGCTAAGGGAGTCTACAGATCTATTTGCAACCTTCAGATGACTACCAGCCCATTTCATTGATGAGTGCGTTGAGGCCCAGAAAGACTATAAAAACAACATCCAGGATTTAAAACAGCAGCCCTGGTCTCTCCCTCCACCGGGTTCTGTTGTCCAGAAACCTTGCCCTGAGGCAATCAATCCCTTGAGAACTCAGGCTGGAGTCACTGCATTCCTGTGGATCAGGAGAGCCAGGTCTCTTGGAGTGGCCTCCAAGGGAGACAAATCCAGGCCAAAAGCTGGGGAGACCAGAGCAAAACTAGTTAGGTAGCTGAAGTTTGGCTGGGTCAAGGAGGGGTCACCAAGGAAGCCAAGCTTGGAGAATAAGTGCCCCTTCTCAGCAGTCCAGCCTACCAGCCCAGCTAGGAGCCTCAGTGGCAAAGCCATGTCCCCTCACCCCAGGGCCATCTAGTCCCACCCCAAACTCCAGTCCCTCTCATTGAAAGCGACCCCCCACTCTTCTCTTACTGACCATATAATTTGGCCCTTTACTGTTCCCAGATGTAAGGAACAGGAGACAGAGCCCCAGAATGCCTGCCAGGACGTCTGGGCTGTTCATTCACCAAGTGGGGAAACTGAGGCAGAGAAGTGGTTTACTCAAGGCCAGCCAGCTAGTGCAGAGTTAGATGTGGGAATCGAACCCCAATCTGCCTGACTCTGGACTCCAGCTCGCCATAGCCTGACAGGCCTGCGGGAGAAGTGGGGACTGGCCGAGGAGAGGACAGAGGCCCTACAGTCTGCAGAGGGAATGTTCAGAAACATCCTGTCAGATGTTTCCATGATGCCAGGGAATGAGAGGGTTAGCACTGGGCACTTCGGGGTTGAAATCGTTTTGCTGTGAAAGAGAAAAAGGAAGCAAAATTCTAAAAAGCCAAACAGACTCACAGCCGGCTTCCTCACCCTTCAGTGCTGTGCCACAGGCTTGGATGGGAAAGCGGGAGGTGGCTGGAAGTCGGCCTCGTTCCTTCCCTCACTGGCTTTTGTTAGACCTGAACCTCAATACACTGTATTCCCAGCCTGAGGCTAGGCCAGTGGACCACAGGATCCAGTTGAACAGGATCCAGTCTCAAGGTTCCAGATAGGCATGTCAAGGGGCTAGGGACACACCTAATGGTTAGAGTGTGTGCCTAGCATGCCAATGGCCTGGGTCTGATCTCAGGCACTTGGAGGTTAAGTTAGGTTGCAGTCATGCACATATGTGACCACCTCTGTGCCGGGCAAGAAACACACTGCAACCTGAAGAGGTGTAGTCAGAGGGAGAGCTTCCAGAGGGCACTGGTGTGCTCTGGAGGGACATCAGCACCAACTGAGCCAACAGCTGGAACTGGCAGGTGCCAAGGCCGGGACAAGAAAGGACAGCTTCCTTAGGGAACTAAAGGCGACTTGGCATGCTGAGAGAGGAAGCATGACCTCTGAGCCTAGACACTCAGGCCACAAGAAGCTGGGCACTGGGCTGAATAACACCCGTGGCCGAGGAGGAAAGTGAAAGCCAGGAATTTTCCACGGTATTTCCTGGACCAGACACCTGACTCATGCACGGATCAGGGACCCGGCAGCTTTCTGACCTGGTGTTGTGCACGAGTGTCTCAGCGTGCCTCAGTGGAAGACATCTAGAATCAGAATCTAATGATGGCGGCAGTGAGACAGTGTGCCTACGGTGGACCAAGCAAGACCAAATACCTCCAATTTTTGCCATACCCTCTGCAGCACCCAGGGATGTTGAGGTGCCATTTGGTTCCTGGCCAGTCTTCATGTTACCTCTCTGTTTGAGAAGCGCTTCTGAGCCAGGCAGTGGTGGGGCACACCTCTAATCCCAGCACTTGGGAGGTAGAGGCAAGTGGATTTCTGAGTTCGAGGCCAGCCTGGTCTACAGAGTGAGTTCCAGGACAGCCTGGGCTACACAGAGAAACCTTGTCTTGAAAAACAAACAAACAAACAAACAAACAAACAAAAAACAAAAAAGAAAGAAAGAAAAGAGAAGTGCTTTTGATCTGTCACCCCCCAATTCTTTAGCACACACTCTGTGCATCCATCTAACCAGTGGTCCTCACTGTACCCATCATGTCCTGGGTACTGTACCCAGCATGCCCTGGGTACTGTTCTTTGGGAACAGAACATTAAACACCATAGCCAGGCACGCATCGAATGGTAGAATGTATAACACAATTGGGTGACAGATGTCAAGAGGTCACTGAAAAAAATGTGGCCACTGAAAGCCAAGAGTGTTTTCCTGAGAACAGGGGATGTTGGCCCCAGTGCTTCATCGAGGGCTTCCTAGAAGTCACTCCCAATCTGAGAGTTGCAGGAAGAAAAGTCACACACTGGCAGAGAGGAGCAGTCGGCAGCCTGCACTTCCTCCTGGACTCTCAGCCCTGGCTCCTCCAGTTCACAAGGCTTGGTCAAGTCCATTCACTGAGCCTCAGTATGCTGTGTGCTCAGGGGTGCGGCGAGAGCATAGACTTAAGGGGTTCCCTGAACTCACATGTCCACTGAACGATGACAACAGCCACCTTCCCAGCTTCCCGTTTTGAGGTCTGCTTCACTGACCTTTCTTTCCGTACCATCTGTGGTCACCTCTCCCCTAGTCTTCCCTAGGGCCCCTGCTTATCTGCCTGGGTTGCAAAACCACTGCCCAGTTCCTGAAACACCAGCATCTCCCTCAGGCTCCCCTAAGGCCGATGGTCATCCCCTATGCTTGGGAAATGTCAGCTATGGGGCATGCTGACCTGGGGTCAAGGCTTTCGGAAAGAGTTTCATTTCCACAGAAAGGTTGACTTTAGTGACATCAGTCCCGGGCAGCCGTCATCAACATCACGCTGTCTCGTCTTAATCTTATCTGGCTTCTAACAGTTCATTCACCTGACAAATGTTTTTGGAGTACCTGTCACAACCCCAGAGAGACATTGACCACAGGTCAGGCAGAAGATGCAAACCACAGGGGTGACCCTGTCCTGGTGGTGCTTGCATTCCATTGAAGCAAGCACCGTGGGTAATTCAGCAGGCAGGTGCTGTCACACCGACCGCTCACAAACCGTTGGAGGACTGAGGTCAGATGTTAGGTGACGGCTCAGCCTGAAAAGTGCTTGCTGCATAAAGTAGGAGGACGGGAGTTCTGGTTCTCAACACTCCCATGAAAGCCGAGGATGGCAGGTCATACCTCTGTGCTCTCAGCCGGGAAGGTAGAAACACACTGAAACCTGGAGATCACTGGCCAGCAAGCCTAGCCAATTTTGATACAGGAATGTTGGGGCGTCTTTGAGATTGATGGGGTCTTTCTGAGGAGCAAATGTTCTAGAAACTTTAAAGCCTAAGCTGGCTTGAGCAAATGGTTTGGGGGTTCTTGTCTCAGGATTAAAAAAAGAAAATGAGCCGGTCGGTGGTGGTGCACGCCTGTTAATCCTAGCACTTGGGAGGCAGAGGCAAGTGGATTTCTGAGTTCGAGGCCGGCCTGGTCTACAGAGTGAGTTCCAGAACAGCCAGGACTATACAGAGAAACCCTGTCTTGGAAAAGAAAAAGAAAAGAAAATGAAATTCATGGGCCATAGAGAAGAATTTTAGAGAGATATTTATTATAGATTCATAGGTGGGAGCCCAGGAGAGGGAACAGAGCTCCTAGATAGCAGGAGGGGGGTCTTAGGAAACAGGGCACTGGACTATACTGGCTGGTTTTGCGTGTCAACTTGACACAAGTTAAAGTCCTCAGAGAGGAAGGAGCCTTAGTTGAGAAAATGCCTCCATGAAATCCAGTTGAAAAGCATTTTTTCAATTAGTGATCAGTCGGGGAGTGGGGGTGGGGGAGTAAGCTGTCAGCCCAGCTGGCCCACCAAGTATCCGTTAACTGTTCTGTTTCAGTCACACTGGGAAGTCACCTTGCAACCTCAAGCAGAAGCGTTCATCTAGGAGCTGGCACAGGGACAGGAACCAGAACCCTGCTGGCATTCTTGTTTTCAGCAAGGATGTTCGGGTAACTGCTACCTCAGAGTCCTCGCCCTACCTGGGTTTCTATCACCTGCTCTCATCAATCCCCTGAGCTCCAGATTCAGTGAGAGGCCCTGTTCCAAAAATGAGGTGGCTTATGTCAACCTCTGGCTTCCAGATGGGCGCGTCCATGCTAGCCCTGCCCCCAACACACAGGAGCTAAATGAGGCCTCACAGACATCTTCCTGAAGAGTTGACGTCAGGGCTGGAGAGGTCGCTCAGCCTGACTCACTTCCCAGCACCCACATGGTAGCACACAACTTTCTGTAACTCCAATTCTAGGTGATCCCATGCCCCTTCTGGCCTCCATGGGTACCAGGCACACACGTGGGGCACACACGTAGATGTATAGCCAAACACTCAAACACATAAAATATTTTTGAAGAAGTGATATCTTCTGAGGAAAGGAAACAAGAAATAAGCTATGTGATCTGGGGGAGCAGGAGAGGTGTGGGGGTGAGGGGATGGAGGAATGTAAACATGAAAGGCTAAGGTACACACGCACTGTGAGTGTGTGTCTTCTGTCTGTCAGTCTTAAATTAGACATCCTCAGGGTTGCAAACCACAGTGCATTCTTTGACACAAAGGCTTCCTATGTAGGCCAGGCTACCATAGCCACATAATCATGCCTCTGCTATCTCAGTCTCTTAAAATTGTGGGACCAAGGACATTTTTGTTATGCATTCTATATGTGTGTGTGTGTGTGTGAGAGAGAGAGAGAGAGAGAGAGAGAGAGAGAGAGAGAGAGAGAGAGAAAGGGACAGAGACAGAGAGAGTCAGAGAGCCAGAAAGACTCTAGCTCCCTTTGCCTCCCCCACTCTCTGCTTCCTGGCATCATCAAGATAAAGAGAAGAAAAATCATAGATGATTAGATGATTCTAATGTGCAAGATAAATACCGCCTCAGTGAGCGCATTATGCAAATCTATGCAATTAACATCACAAATAAGGTGAAGCCTGGGGCCAAGCAGCAAACTTCTCAGGGGGCCTCAGCTCAACACTTCTTGGTCTCCCAGTGCCAGAAACTGCTCTTGACAGGAGGGACTGAGTGGAGTGGTCAGGGCTGAGGTGTGCCTCCTACGTACATTTCCTTCTGTGAAGAAGACTTGGGCACTGCTGTGTTTTATGGGCAAGGGTAGAAGCATCTAGTGTGGCTGACCACTTTGTGCCCAGCTCTGGGTAGGACTTCCATTAAATAACTGCATTTTGTTCCTTAGTGTGGTACAGTGAACTATGAAAGAGGTGCAGGGTCGGTTCTAAAGTCAGGTGTGCAGTGAGTGGTCTTAAGGGATCTGTGAGTCCTAGCTCTCTGTTCTGTTATATACCTGTCTTGTGAAAGGCAATTGTTACCTATCTTTCAGTTCTTCTGTCTCCATGTTGTCAGCTGGGGCCACTGGAAGGGTGACTCAGTCATTGAGGGCAGGGGCCTCATCACTGGCAAGCCTGGTGATGGATGGTGGCTGTCAGCTGCGAGCTTGGCCCTGGACCACAGGCCAAAATATGTCTTTGTGGCCCTCAGGATGGACTCTCTGTGTGGGGATTAGGTCAAGCTTCCTTATAGCTTGTTGGCCAGGCTCCAAGACAGCCAAACAAAAATGCATTTTTTATGACTCTGCTTTGAGGTCACCCAGAGCCAAACTGCTGTCGCACTAATTCTCAAAGGGAACACAGACGTCCACCTGCACGGTCCGAGAGCCAAGGTCAACCTGGAAGGAGGCTTCCTGGAATGAGAGATGCCCATTTTTGTGGGCAGCTTTGGAAAATGTCGTCCACTGTACCTAGAACGCGAAGACCCTGAAGTGGGGCCTGGGTCAGACTCCAGGACACATCAATTCTGTCAGCAATTGCCCCAGCTCCTTGCAGACCTGTGAGACCCTTTTCTGGGCCAAGTCAGTCCCCCAACAATCCTGGACTTTCTTTCACAGATAGCTCAGAGCTGTGCGGCAGCCTGGCCTTAGCCACCGGCCTTGTGGAGCTTTTCCTTACAAACACTGAAGTAAAAACCCCCACCTACACATCTCCCCCATGACCCAGCAGCCAGTGGAGGAGGGCGCGGAGGAGAGGGAGCCTGCCAGGCCAGAGGGTGTGACCTCGGTGAGGGTTAGAGGGTGGACCGGAGTCCCTCGGAGTACAGCTAGTGGAAACAAGGCTTCTGGGAGATGCTGGGGCACGCAGGGTCATTGCTGAATCCGGAGATCCCAGCTGTTGGACCTCCAGGAAGATGAGAACCTCCGCCTAAGCTCGAGCGTGGTAAGTGGACCGAGGCTCTCTGATGCAGCTTGTTGCAGAGCTCTGGCTGTGGCTTGTGAAGGCCTTCTGATCTGAATGACCCTCAGCTCAGGGGACTTCGGGAAGTGGGAGGTAGAGGTAGAGAGTGGTGAGGAGTTTGAGAGCCTGGTGGGTGGGCCGGCCTGGTTCTCACACTAAGTAAGTGGCTGAGCAGTACACTACCCCACTGCACTAGTTCGAGGGAGAATTCGAAGGGTTCCAAATGCGTTGGACATAGCTCTGTTGTGCTAGCCGCCTCTCTGAGAATCCTCCGTGTTGTTGCCTCATCCAAGCCCAAGACCACAATTTCTAGCCCCTGTTTTCAGAGAAAAAAAAAGTGTGGCTTACAGAGACCGGAACCGCAACGTTTGGCTGTCAGACTCAGGAGTGCGTTTATGGGGAGGCCCTCCCACAGGATACTGGGGTGCTGGGATGTCCCAAGCTTTGTTCAGCTTACTGGAGTTTCCAGGCCATTGAAAACTGGTCATCCCAAGAGACCTTCTGCATGTAGTTTCCTCTGCAGGGGATCCTGGGACATTCGAAGCCTAGTTTTTGGCAGGAGGTTCTGGGGCATTCAAAGCAGTGGGTTGTGCTGACACCCCACCACCAGCCATCCTGGCCCAAGTAACAGCCCCTTGAACAGATGGGTAAACCAAGGTGGACAGGAAATCAGTTCCCCCATAAAGGTTAGGGCGAGCTGCAGCTGGGATGGGCTAGCCTCTTCCTTCAACTCCTCCTCCACAGTGGCTAGATGCCTGGGAACCATGGGAAGCTAGGACGACAACCAGCAGCTGCTCCCTGCAACCTCAGCCGGCCAGAAGGCCCCATGACTCATCCCGTATCCCAGTGGCCCTGGCCTCAGCTCCCTACCCAGCCTAGTTCCCCGGGAATAAGCAGGGCCCCAGGACTGTCCCCTTACTTCTCCCAGGATCCCAGAGAGATACTGTTCTCAGTAACACACAGCAGATGGGATGGGCATCCGTGCAGTTTACCAGCCAAATTGGAACACTTTAGGGAGTCGCTAATAATTACACAGGGATCCTGCATGGCAAATAGTGGTGCCTGCCACCCTGCCAGATAGTCATTGCTTAACTCGCATATCTTAGGCTTCAGCCACGGATTACAGCCAAAAAGCACAGGGGCAGATGTGGGTGTGAGGGGAATCCACATGTGTAAGAGACTGTGGAGTATGGAGCCTGCCTGGGTTCACATCCTGCTTTTGCCACTTGTGGGCTGTGTGAGCTCAAGCATGTTACTTAACTTCTCTGATCCTCAGTTTTCCCGTTCATAAAAATACTCACAGGACAGCGGGAACAGCTATGAGATGGGATAATACAAAATACACTGAGCACAGCGTCTCGTACTTAGTAAATAAGAGGTCGTTGTTACCGTGTGAGTTTAAGATTATTAAATATCAGAACCTCAGTCACAGCCCTGACTGGTGATTTAGGCACAGACCGGAGGAATGAAGAACAGGGGAAGGAGTTGTCCAGGAGGGGATTTTCTCACGGGGAAGGACACCTGAGTTGTGTTCCAGGAGGAGACAGCCTCCGGGGCAGGGACAATTGAGCCTTTCTGGAATATTAAGCCACATGGCGGTAGGGCCACCATGTCATAACCCACACACACAAAAAAAGCTTTCTGCATTCTGCTTCTTGTGGAGACAGGCTTGCTTTGTAGCCCAGGCTGGTTTTGAACTTGTGATCCTCCTGCCACAGCCTCCAGCATCTTGGATTGGATTACATACGAACACAGCCATGTTGTGCTGATGATCTGCTTTTTATTCCCACGTAAAAAAAACCTCAGTGCTTGGTGATCTTGGTGATCTTGGTGATCTTGGGGTTAGGTTTCCCAGAACTCACCTGATGGCTCCCTACTGCCTGTACTTCCGATCCTCACGCCCTCTACTGGTCTTGGGTACTGCATGCACATGGTGCACTTAACCCAGCGGCCTGGCCTCAGCTCCCTACTAGCTCTGTTCCCTGGGAATGTAAATGCACCAGGCCATGCCGCCAAAACACTCAATAAAATAAAAATAAATAAACAAAAGAACCACGCCGGGCAGGGGTGGCGCACGCCTTTAATCCCAGCACTTGGGAGGCAGAGGCAGGCAGATTTCTGAGTTCGAGGCCAGCCTGGTCTACAGAGTGAGTTCCAGGACAGCCAAGCTACACAGAGAAACCCTGTCTCGAAAAATGAAAAACAAAAAACAAAAACAAAGAAAGAAAGAAAGAAAGAAAGAAAGAAAGAGAGAGAGAGAGAAAGAAAGAAAAGAAAAAGAAAAAAGAACCACAGGGTTCGTTTTGAGATGTCAGATGCCACTCTTTTCCTTCCATAGGTTTTCCTTGATGTCCTTGGACACACATGTCACCTGCATACTGTTTAGTCCAGGTGGGAGAAGAAAGGGAGAGGGTATTCAGAGCAGGGTGGGGGATGATGGAGCCTGGTCTGGGGAGGCAGGAGGGGCTGCTGCCTCCGAGCCTCCCAAATCTACTTCTCAGCCCATCAGTAAGGCCTGTTCTTCTGATTTCTAAGAACACATGGTCCTCTGACCATATGTTTGGTTCAGAAGTCGCCTAACATCTTTGTCCCTCAAGTTAAAACCCTGAGCTACTTTTTCTGGCTGCTTGAACCCTCTCTCTCTCTCTCTCTCTCTCTCTCTCTCTCTCCAAGCATCAGTCTATGATGATGAGGTATAAGCATAGGCTAGGCAAAGGTATAAGCATAGGCACTAACTGTGAATAGAGGTTGGTAAGAAAGAAGTCTATGATCAATTAATGATGTCTGCCACAGGTGCGGGCTGGGTATAGGTGATACGTATGTTTTAAACTTGAGAACATAGAACTAGATAGGGCCATGCCTCAGGGTCTCCTGAGGGCCACAGGCATGCTGAGTGCTGCAGACTGTGCCCAATGATAAACATATTGTGCCAGGAGAGAGAGGGGGCTTCTAGGAGCACAGCCGGGTGTGAGAATCTGACCTCAGAGTGCAGAACGCTGGGTGGGTGGGCTTGTATCGGCCCTTCGGTGACTGCCTGAAGGGCAGCTACCCAGCTACAACCCTGTCCCTGTCCCTGACATCACAGCCCAAGCCTGGAGGAAGCCATAAGTGGGTCTGCAGCTGAGTCCAAACTCAAATAAACCTTATTTCCTTTGCCAGCCCATCCTCTTTGCTGTGGCAGAGGAGGGACTGGTAGCACGGGAGCGGGAGATGAGATCAGGAAATAACAGGCTTCGCGGGAGCAGTAATGACATTTTAACTTGAAAATTGCAAGAAGATGGAGCTGCGGAGGCATATGCAAATTTCACATAAACGAGATGCAAATGAACCTGCCTCTGCCTGCCTCTTGCACCTGGATGTGGCTCAATGACAAATCCTAATGGGCACAGCAGTGGCTGGGTGATTGATTATCAAGGCCAGCTGGGATGACAACTGTGCTCTTTTTCTGGGAGCTGGGGGAGAGATGTGACTGTTCCTAGGCAGCCCTGAGCTCTCTCTGGCAGGGGACCCCAAGGCATAGCCCTATCAAGCTCAACGTTAGTGAATTTAGGGCATATCCACTACCTGTATTCCTGCCAGCACCCATGGCAGACATCATTAATCAATCATAGAGTTCTTACTGAGCTCTGGGCAGTCCTTATTAATAGAAAAGAGTTACTGTTCATTCACTTATTCATTCATGCACTTGACCACCGTGAAGTCCAAAAGGACACAGAATAGGTAGGCTCAGTTCTTGTTCTCACAAAACAGTTTAATAACATATTGCAAAATGGCAATTTAAATATATGATATCAAGGAAAAGTATAGGTTTATGTAAGGTATGTGTGTGTGTGAATGTGTGTGTTTGTGTACTTGTGTACATGATCCAAGGCCTCCCCCTACCACACAATTAGCTCTAAAAGGAGTCTTACACCTTCAAGGTGGCCAGGAAAGGCTGACCCTGTTCATTAGAAGGCTAAGGAAACCTTGTTAGTTAAAAGAGGCAGGCAGAGAGCCAGGCAGTGGTGGCGCACACCTTTAATCCCAGCACTTGGGAGGCAGAGGCAGGCGGATTTCTGAGTTCGAGGCCAGCCTGGTCTACAGAGTGAGTTCCAGGACAGCCAGGGCTACACAGAGAAACCCTGTCTCCAAAACAAAACAAAACAAAACAGGCAGGCAGAATTCTAAAGTCCTAGAGGAAGAAAGCCTGTGTGGCATACCATCAGTACTATCCAGATTCCCGTGGTCACTTTTTTTCTTTTTCTTTTTTCTATGCTTCTCTCTTTTTTGGCTTCTGTCTGTCTGTGTTTTATGTGTATGTTTTAGATAGCTATATAGAGATAAAGCTCACACACCACAAAATTCATTCATTTAAAACATACAATACAGTGATTTCTAATATATTTACAAGTGTATCCTGCCATTACCACAGTTCATTTTAGAACGCTTTCATCTCAAGAGGAAGAGGAGGAGGAGATGATGGTGGTGGTGGTGGTGATGATGGTGATGATATCTGGGGTCGGAGAGATATCACTTGCTCTTGCAAAGGACTCAGGTTCCATTCCCAGCATCTAGATGGTGGTTTACAACCATCCCTAACTATTACAGGTCCAGAGGATCTGATGCCCCTTTCTGACCTCCAAGTCAACAAGCATGCAAATAGTGTTTATACATACCTGTAGACAAAATATTCACCTGAAGAATAAAGTGAATACATTTATCAAAAGATCCACTTGGGGAAAGAAGAAGAAAGCAAACGGTGTGCTGTGTTCCGTAAGCATCACCACTAGACCTGATACTTCCTTCTGCAGTCTTAGGTACCATCAACTCTTCTTGTGCTCCATGTTAATGTAGTCACGGTAACCGCAGCCTCCCAAGACTAATTTCTTCCACATAGCATGAAGTCTGTAAGGTCATCCATGTTGCCACATGAATCACTATTTATCTCCAAGAATTTTCACTGTGGGAAAATATGCACAGTGTAAGAAGGGTCCCTTTAACTTCTTTCAGATGCAGTTCACTGGTAGTCATCTCCTAAATATGTGGGCACCAGCACTAGCTATTTCCAAATATCTTTCATATGTCCAGACAAAACCCCCCCACCCGCTAACAATTCCCACTCTCTCCTCCTCCCAGCCCCAAATAACTCCTCCCCCACTAACTGTCTCTTTGAACATCTGGCCATTTCACACAACGGAACAGCAAACAGCCCTCCTTCTGTATATGGCTCATTGCAGTTAGCATAAGGTTTGCCCCCAGCTACAGCCTGCAACAGAACTTGGCTCCCGTTTAAGTGGAGTGTAGCTCAGTAGTTAGAGCATTTGTTGAGCGTGTCCTTAAGCTCTGGGTGTGGTGGCACATGCCAGTTCCAGGGAGGTAAGAAGATTAGAAATGCAAAGTCTTCCTTGGCTATATAGTAGGCTCAAGGCTAGCCTTGGATATGAGACCTAGCCTCAAACAAACAAGCACACCGTTCCTTTCTCTATATATGGATTGTGTGTATGTGTGTGTATGTGTGTGTGTATATGTGTGTGTGTGTATGTATGTGTATGTGTGTGTGAATGTGTGTGTGTATGTGTGTGTATGTGTGTGTATGTGTGTGTATGTGTGTGTGTATGTGTGTGTGTGTGTGTATGTGTGTGTGTGTATGTGTGTGTATGTGTGTGTGTGATTATCCATATTTTCTGGATACTTGTATTGTGTCTTCTTTAGCTAATTGTGACTAATGCTGCACAGTTTACTCTTTTTTCTCCCATTTGTTTTCAGGTCCTGGAGTGGGATTGTTGGTTTACCTTAGCCATAGGAGCTGCACCATTCTGTGTCTAAAGGTTCTGCTTCGCAACCTCTGCACACACGATATCTTCTGCATTTGTTATGGTAACCATCTCTTTAGGAGGTGAGAGGCGGTTTTCACCTGGATTCCCTCACTGCAGAGGGTGTGTCTTTCCATGTGCTTCTCCACCATTCCTGTGTTCTCTCTCATGAGGTCAACTCAAACAGAAGTTGTGTGCGTGTGCGTGTGTGTGTGTGTGCGTGTGTATGCACGTGTGTGTGTTGGAGTACAACTTTGGAGAGCTGGTTCCTCCCTTCGGCGCGCGCGCGCACGCGCGCGCGCGCGCGTGTGTGTGTGTGTGTGTGTGTGTGTGTGTGTGTGTGTGTGTGTGTGTGTGTGTATGTGTGTGTGTATGCACGCGTGTGTGTTGGAGTACAACTTTGGAGAGCTGGTTCGTCCCTTCCACCTTTACAGTCAGGCTTGGGTAGTTAGCACTTTGAGTGGGCCAGGATTAGAGGTATGTGTCACTGCACCATCAGCTCTCTGAGTGGGCCCCAGACAATTGACTCATTCCATGTGCTATCTGCAAATATTGTGTCCTATTCTACATACTGTCTTTTCACTTCTATCTTAAAATTTTTTATTATGTGTAAGTGTGTGTGTGTGAGTGTTTTGCCTGCATGTATGCGTATGTGCGTATGTCTGATGCCCATGGAGGTCAGAAGGAGGCATCAAATAGAGTTACAGAAAGTAGTCACCCACCATGTGGGTGCTGGGAACTGAACCTGGGTCCTTTGCAAGAGTGGTGGGTGCTCTTAACTGCCCAACCATCTCTCTATCTCCTCTTTTTTTCTTTCTTTTTTTCTTTCTTTTTTTCTTTCTTTTTTTCTTTTT
>NW_022196897.1:144160532-144175249 GCF_008632895.1 Mastomys coucha
GCCTCGAACTCAGAAATCCGCCTGCCTCTGCCTCCCAAGTGCTGGGATTAAAGATGTGTGCCACCACTACCCGGCCATCCCCTCTTTCTTGATAAGGTCCTTCGATGTATAGAGGTTTCAATTGGGGAGAGTGTCTCATTTCACAGCCTACGCTGACCTTGAAAACGACCTACCCTCTTGCCTTCACTTTCTGAATGCCAGGATTAGAGGTATGTGTCACTGCACCAGCCTATCAGCTTTTAATCTCAACAAAGTCTAATTTATACATTTTTACATTTTCCCCCTTGTGATTTAGGGGTTACATCTGAGAATCTAGGGGTTAAGTCCAAGCTCACACTTTTTCCTGGGCTTTCTTCGGATTCTTTCTTTTAGGTCTGTGATACATACACTTCGGTATACGGAGTCCAAAATAGGGGTTCGACTTCATTCTTTCACACGTGGAAATCCAGTAGTCCCAACGCCATTTGCCAAAGAGACAATTCTATTTCTCAAAGGTTTATTTTATTTGTTATTGTTGTATGTATATGATGTGCTTGGGTGCATGTGTGTCACAATGACCATGTAGAGGTTAGAGGACAACATTTCCAGATCAGTTAGGGCCTGGGATAGAACTCAGGTCATTGGGCTTGTGTGGCAAGCACCTTTACCCACTGAGCCATCTTGCTGGCCCCGAGGAAACAACTCTTCACTGGTAGACTTGACATCTTGGTTGTGGACACCTGGCTTCCTTTCCGCTTCTCACTCTGTCCCACTTAGCCACATTTATCCTTCTGGCAATATGTCACTGTTTTGATCAGTGCCGATTTATAGTAAGCCTTTAAAATGGGAACTTGAAGTTCTCCGGCATTTTGGCAGTCTGGGGCTTTTTGAAGTTTGATATAAATGTGAAGATTTGCTTTATTATCTGTGCAATAGAGCCTGCAGGAATTGTGCAAGGCTTGGCCTGAATCTGCAGGTTGCTTCTGCGAGCCCTATGCCCTTAACAGTGTAAAGTCTTCCTGCTGCTAGAGATTTCGGGCTCAAACTTGGGCCCTGGCAGCCCTACCAAGCCAGACTCGGCCACCCATCCCCAAGAGGCCACTAAACAGTAAAAAGCTGAGGTGGGAGATTCAATGTGGGCCCATCGGAAAGAATGACAAATGTCCAGCACCACTCAAGTCCATATTGGGGACTCTGACATCAGCTTTATGTTTAGATGGAGGGCGAGAGGTATGCATAGGTAGGCAGTCCTGGTCCAGGTGTGGCTGGAGTGGCACTGCTCCATCATAGTCTCTGCTCCAGTCTGTTCTACAAGATGGTCATGGGGACTTACCTGAAGTGTGTGGAACCTCTTCTCTGGAGGCAGGCTCCCTGTCTCTGACTGCCTTGGCTTCAGCCTTCCCCTCCCCCCCGCATAGGGCTGCTGAGAAAACTTTAATTCCTCTGGATGGCCATAACTTCAGTATCTAACACTTGTAAAAGTGGCTTTGTTAAGATACTATCTATCTCTCCTGCCAAGACCAAGAGAACCCTCTTCTATTTGTTTTTAGATTTCAGTCTCAAGGGACTTGAGTTGATACCCTGGAGTCGAAGTTTTCTGAAATTCTCCTGTGTCTTAAACAAACATCATACACAGTATACAAGTAGCAACCCAGGCTAGAAGATGGTCCGTTAGTGTCAGGTCACCATGACGAAGAAACGTTCTCTTCCTCTTTGATCTAGGAACTAGGAAGGGCAGGTACACACAGTTTCTTTCTGCTGTTCAGTTTCTTTCTGTTGTTTTGAGATGAGGGTATCACTATGTAGCCCAGGCTGGCCTTCAGCTCATGAGCAGTAAGGGGGTATAAAATGAATAACTCTTAGATAAGGCCTCACTGGGTTTGTTCTTGAATTATTTTAATTTTTGAAAACTTCATAAATGAGTATGCTATATTTACATCATTTCTATCCCTCTTTCTCCCTTTTCTCCCCCATCCATGCTGTTATGTCAACTGGTGTGGTCTTATGCAGGCAGCCATATTGTGCAGAGTTCGTGAGCACAGCTCCCCTGTGCAGACACATTTGCAGCCAGCCACCATCTCCATCCTTTGGCTCCAACACTCTTTTGCGGTTCCCTGAGCCCTAGGCATAGAGATAAGGTTGTACAAAGCTCCATTTGAGATTGCACATCCCGAGTCATTTGTTCTGTGCATCATGACCAGTTTCGGAATCTCTGCAAGAGCTTCCACCTGCTGTTGTAAGCAGCTTCTTTGATGAGGGGGTGAGAGCTGTATTTAAAAGGCACGTGGGAACTATATTAATTTAGCAAAATGGTAGTTGTAGATTCTAGGGTCTGTGACTCTCAAGCCAGGGGTTCCTGGCTTGGTTGATAGTACCAGGCATGAGTTCTGTCCTATTGAGCAGGCCATAAGTCCAATCACACAGCTATTGGTTGTGCCGCGCCGATCACCCTGACCAGCAGGGAAGAAAGACTAGCACACCAGTTCCTTCCAGCAACAGTTTACTCAGGAGCTGTTAGTTACATGAGAATCAAGGGTGTGCCCCCGAATGGTCTGTGAGTGCTGCTTAAATACCCTTCATAGGACTGCCCATGAGCCCATACCACGTCTTGCGCTATCATTGGCTATAGCCTCATGACGAAAGATCAGACCACTGGCAGGTGCAACCCTCTTGCCAAATAAGGACTTGTTTACTCCTTAGCAGAAGAATGGCAGGCGCCATCTTTAAGGCGCAGCAGCAGCGCTCCACAATTGGTTGCCCCCAAGATATACATGTCACTATTGCCCCACTGAGGCTATCTTGGTGGGCCAGTTGTTACAGCGGTGCACAGGCCTTACAGCAAGATAGAACTGGTGATAAATGTTCTACAAGTCCTATAACCAAACTGTGCAATGTCTTCAGCAACAGGGTCTTCTGTCAAGTTCTGGCAGTCAACCAAGAGAATTAACTCTGTCAGTTTTATGGGTGATGTGTTAGAGTCAGAAAACAATCCTCCCCCCACACACATACAAATACTGCTTATGTAGTAGAAACAGCAGCTGTAATTCTGCAGACTGTTAGCAGACAACAGTTATACAGCTTTACCAAAACACAACCTACAGGAGCAAATATTTAAGGAACACTAGCCTGGAGATTCACGGCTTGTTTACAGACATATTCCCTAAGTGACTAGTGTCTAATACCCCTTAATTATTAGGAAACGCTGCTTGGAGTGTGCAATGCGAGGGCCCGTCTAATTATCCTTGCTTCAAGAGAACAGTCATGATACAATTAGGAACACATGGAGCAGGGCCTGGGAAAGGTAAACAATTCTCTTCTGGAGCAGACCAGCTTGATAAAGGGTTCTCTCATGTTTTAGGTTGTAGAAAGCTAAGTCGACAGAGGAGGAGCATTCAAACACTGAGCAGCTCGATACTCAGCCACTGTCACTGCACAGATAAACATCCAAACGCAAGGGCCAACACTAGTAACAACAAGTGGACCTGCTTTCTGATGTGCAAATACATCCGTAGACACAACAGCAAAAGGTCTTTAGGCAAAGCAAATAGATGTGGACCAGGGTTTAAACAGCAGGCCTGCCTACATGGTAAGCCTGTAGTCCAAACAGCACTGATTTAATAATCAAGAAACTCCAGGGGGAACTTCCTTGGCCCTTTTATGTGTTAAAAATCCAGATATAAAACACATCATACAAAAGAGTAAGCGCACTTCCTAGTCATTTTGCACACATCAAATTTACGTGCTTTTACCTCTGTGAACTTTTGTATAATATACAGATAAAGGGCTGCCAATGTGGCTCAGAAAAACAAAGGTGTTTGCCACTAAGCCTGATGACCTGAGTTTGGTTCCTGGAACCCACATGGTGAAAAGGAGCGAAGTGACTCCTGTAAGCTGTCTCCTGACACATGGATTGTGGTCTGCTCTCATGCACACGACTGCACCTGTACACAAACATACACATAATAAATAAATGTAGTAGATTTCAGACACACTACTCCATGTATTTCTAACCACAGATACATAGAACTAAATGCGCTGAAATCACTTTAAAATAGTTGTGTATAAAGCAGTTATTTAAAAGACTTCAACGCAAATAGATACTTATGTGAACCTTGACTTTGTTCAAACTCAGCTTCCCAAGCAGTGAAAAACCAGGCAAAATCTACAGGCACCATAAACAACTCTAATAAAACATGAGATCTTGATGATTTTATAGTGTACATACACACCAAGTTAGATATTAGAATATCCACTTTCATAGCATCATTTATAAAAAAATACACAATCTATTCAACAACCAATTAATGCTGAGTGGCAACTTTATTATTCCAATTGCAAATTTAGCCCATTTCAACACTGACAAAAATATATGTTGTTCCATATGGAGCAAAATCCAGAAGCCTTGTAAAAAAATCTCTAAATGTAGGTCAGTATAAAAATGCATCTTTTAATTTTACATTTTTAACTTTGCCTGGCAAAATCAGCTTAGAAAACTTTTGAGCACTTAACAAAAGCATACATTAACGCTCTAGTCACCTTTAAATGCTAGCCTTTAGCTCTCTCTTT
This sequence comes from Mastomys coucha, assembly GCF_008632895.1. Lineage (NCBI taxonomy): Eukaryota > Metazoa > Chordata > Mammalia > Rodentia > Muridae > Mastomys > Mastomys coucha. The sequence goes on from NW_022196897.1 coordinate 144,165,078, forward strand.
TTGATAGGGCTTAATAATAAGCCTCTTTCCTATTACATTCAGGGTAGGCTTACTGAGTTTTGAAAGCTACTCTTTATAAGGACTGAATTCTCCTGGAAATTCCATTATGAGAAGGACATTTAACATAAAGATATACATCTATATTTCCATATCTGTAATAGCCCTAATAAAAACTTACACTGGACCTGTAGAGAGCTTACCTTTATCAGTCGCATATTAAGAACATCTGGCCAGCGAGACAGCTCAGTGAGTGAGAATGCCCACCCCACAAGTCTCACCATCTGAGGTCGATCCCAGGAACCCTTGGTGGAAGGAGACAACCAAGTTCCAAAAGTTAACCTTTGACCTCTACCAGGGCACATGTGCACTCGGCAATACACATCCTATGCACACATATACAATAGTAATAAATTAATTCTAAAATAAGAATATTTCTGGAAACCCATATAATAGAAGGAAGGTTCCCCCCCCCCCGATCTAGTTTCAATTAATTAATTCAAAATTAGTATTTGAAAGTCAGAGACCAAAACCATCCCATAAGTTAGCACCTTGGGCAGTGGTTCTCAACCTTCCTAATTCTGTGACCCTTTAATATAGTTCCTCATGTTGTGGTGACCCCCAAACCATAAAATTACTTCACTGCTACTTCATAACTGTAACCTTACTATTGTTATGAAGCATAATGAAAATATATGATATGCAGGATATCTAATGTGGGACCCCAAAGGAGTCGCAACCCACACATTGAGAATCTCCGCCTTAAGGTATCAGACACCTACTATTTCACAAGTGAACTCAAAATTAACCTCTCATTTAAAACACCTTTGGTTAGACCTAAGATCAAGTCTATGTATAGCCAGATTTTTCCTTCAGTCTCGAACTACCCAATAACAAACTCATGTGCTTTAGCTATTTTGGGAGATGTGTGTTTGGACGGCTCCCAGTCAGTATTTCAGGGAAAGCGACTTTGTATGATTTATTACAAAGCTCTGGGGAAGCTTCCGTTGGGGTTGAGAACAGGTTCAAGGCCTTATGACTGTCAGAACTAAAGACTGTGTGCAGAGCGCGCAGTCACCCAGCACAAGGCTGGTAACGTCCTGTATGTAGCTGCAGGTGATACTCGGTTTTAACGGGCAGCTGGACACAGTCTAGAGTGTCCTGAGAATCTCAATGAAAGCTGTGCAGCAGGCTTTTCGGTTGGCTGGAGGGCGTGTCTGTAGGGAGAGGGGGTGTATTAATAGGATTGGTTGAGGTGGAGGACCCGCCCCTACCTTCTACCCCGTGGGAGGTACAATTTCCTGGGCTGAGTCCTGAAGTTCCTGAAGGAGAGAGAGAGTACTGAAAACCTTATATATTCATTCTCTCTGCTTTTCGACTGTGGATGTGACCAGCCGCCTTGACTCTCTTTGTGTTAACAGACTGTACCCTGAAAACAGTGAGCTAAAATAAGCCCCCCTCCCCCGGTTGCTTTGGCTGGAGTATTAATTACTACACCACAGCATCAGCAACAAATATAAACATGGTTGATGTGGAATAGTCCCACGGGCTAGATGTTTGATAGCTGCTTCCCCTGCTGGCGGTGCTTGTTTTGGAACGTTCTGGTCCTGGAAAGTCTGGAAGTAGACCTAGCTGAAGACAAAAGTCATTGGGGTTGCATGCTTGGGAGAGGAAGGGGGGCGTGTATCTTCCCCAGCCACGCCCACTCTCATGAATCTGTTTTTCCTGGCTCTGGAGATGTCACCTGCTTTGCTTCAACATGTGCCCTCCTGCCATGATGGACCGAACCCTCAGAAACCTTAGCCAAGACAACTCCATCTTAGCAGTTTGTCCTGCCAAGCGCTTCACACGCTTTGCACAGCAATGCCTGTGTGGCTAATGCAAGGCTGAGGACAACGAGGCTCCGCTGGTAGAGCTCATGCCTAGCACTCACAAAGCTCTGGATTTGATCCCCAGTGCTGCATAAAACTGAGCATGGTAGTGAGTGCCTGTAATATGGCACTTAGGATGTGGACACAGTTGGATCAGAGGTAGAGGCTGGCCTACATGAGGCTATGTATAGTAATAGTAATAGTAATAATAATAATAATAATAATAATAATAAGTATGTGCACCTCCTGTTATGCACCTAAGTCTCTGTGCATGATGCAACGGCCTGCCCTTGTGGCTAGCAGTTAGAAGCAGCCAGAGCCATTCAGCCGCAGCTGGGCTCATGCCTAAAAGTCCTGCTCCTGGACAGATCAGCGCCATCTTTAAAAGACTCTTTAATGATGTTTTCATGTAAGTTTTCCTTCTATTTTTACAGTGTGTTTAGAGTTCTGGAGAGGTTCAAGGGCATGTTGTTCCTCTCTTCGGTGCCAGGATAGGCTGTTGGTGTGTGGAGAGGGAGGTAGGGTGGGGAAGGTAGACGGGAGCTTCAAATGACAATACCCAGAGGCCACCCTGTCATCCTGCCTCCACTCCTTCAGAAGGTCAATCCTTCACCACAGGCCACTGGATCTCTCTAAAAAAGCTAAAGCCACGGGGTTCTTCCATAACCCACCAGTTCTCTGATGGACCCTGGATGACCATTCTTCAACTCAAGTCAGGGTGGCACTGCCTTCCTGGGGTCCGAGTTGGATGACATAGGCAACCAGCTTAGGCCCACAGGACGGTTCCAACTTTGGGTGCCAATCACTTGCCTTGATCTGTGACTTGTGCTTCCAAACAAACAGCTATAAGTTAGGGGTCCCACACTCCTCCTTGGGTGTCATCTCTTTGCTGAGACAGATCACAGAACTTGGGAACACCCTTGTACGTATAAGCCGACTACAAAGGTAAAGAGGAATGTCCTGATGGGAGCTATGGAAAGAACGAGGCAAGTGAAGAGCCAAAAAGCCTTGTGCCCAGCTGGGCTCTCCATCCTCCCCTGTTCCCCAGTGTCCAGCCTGTGGCAGCTTCCCTGACCCAGGCCTTGGCCTCTTTACAAAGATCACGTAAGGCAGCCCTCACTGGTGAGTCAAAGGCTGTGGGTGACCAGTGTGACTTTCAGCTCCTCCATCTTCCTTGGATCCACAGACAGGATTTTGGGGGTTGGTGTTCGTATTCCTCATTCACATTCAGAGACCCTCTCACCCCTCTGGAGACCTGCCAGGGTTCAGGAGCTGTGAACCAGGAGCCAGGTGTGGAGACCAAATGGGTGCTTCTGAGTCTATCTCAGCATCGCACCCCCATTTTGTAGATGGGGACAGTGAGGCCTGAGGAGGTCAGTGCTCACCCTCCAGAGCCACCCACACTCCCAGGGTGCTGCTATCCTCAGGGTTCCTCCTCAGGGTCCTGCTGGCTTACATGTATTGCGCTATTTTTCAGCTGGGTGCGGGTGGGGTTCTGGGCTGGACAGTTTGTCCTGGGCAGGGTGCCAGCTTACAGCCCCTGGGAACAGCGCAGCCCTGTTTCTTGAGGGCGGTCTGTGCCTTGACCCGGACCAGCTGTCCCCTCTACATCTGGAGTGAGTCGTTAGTGGGCACAGAGCGTACGTGTATCGACTACTTCAGAGTGGATGGTGCCCAGGCTCTGTGTTGTTCCAGCTGCCGCACTGATCAGACAAGTCTGAGTCGAGCTTCCTCCTCTCCATCCCTTTCCCAGATATTTGGCCTTGAACAAGTCCTGCCATCCAGGCATCCATCTACTTGTCTGGGAAATGGAAGTGTCTCAGAGGATGGCTGCAATACTATCCGGCTAGGGTGAACATCAGATGAGGAAGTGGCCAGACGGGAAGCGCTGTGCAGGGCCTCAGCTTCCCTTTGGGCTCCATCTTGCCTCTGCCCCCACCTCTGTCAAGTTTACGCGTTTTGCCCTTCACGGGACTGATGGCTGCAGGAAGGAATGGTGCCTGCCGAGGTTTGCTATGTGTTATAATGCTAAACACTGGTCACCCTTGGGGACAAGGAGATTCTCACACACACCAAATGATGGTCTGTAACCTTGTTCCTTGATTAAAGATCTCAACAGCCTGCAGCTAGGCAGAAGAGAGGTAGGCAGGGCTTTGGTTCCCCGGGCTGGGGGTCTGAGTGTCTGAGGGTCTGAGGGTCTGAGGCAGAGACCCACGAGGAGAGAAAAAGAGGAGAAAGAAGAAAATCCCACAGGGTAAGGGATTGTGAGAACTGGCCATGAGGGCTGGGCAGTCTGAGTAAGAGGGGCCCAATGGAACATGGCAAGTCATATCTCAGGGTTATTGGCAGGGAAATAAACAAAATAGCTTAGAGGGTTGATATCTGCCCAACTCTATTGCTGACTAAGGCTTATTATAAAAGTTTTGTGCCTTTTATGATCTAAGGTTGGGTAGAAACCCCCCAATTAATTTTTTACTACCACAGAAAGGCTTAGTGCTGAGCTCAGAGATCCAGACACCAGTTTCTTGACCCAGCAGGCTTGTCAACCCATTTGATAGATGGGGAAGTGGAGCGTAGCCCTCTACTGAGAACACCAGGCTAGCGAGCCTAGGTTCAAAGCCAGGGGTTTTCCGAGGTGGAAAGGGTTTCCATCAATCCAGAGTACCCATTTGGTAAATGAGCGAGTCTGGCCATCAGAGATAAGGAGCCACCTGCCGGCATCTCGGGCTATGTTCCTTCAACTGTCCCTAGCCTCTCATTTTCTCTGGCTGGAAAGGGGGTCCTGAGACAGTGGGATAATTGGTCACATCACTGGCCTACTTAGGGGTCTCTATGAACTCAACTTTTCTTCCCCCGCAGCAGATTACAAACCTTTGCCTAAAGTCCCATGGAAGAATACCACAGCCCACATCTCTCAGAGCAGCAGCCTCTGGGGACCAGGCTTTGCTATTCAAAGCTATGGCCATGGGGCCATTTCCTATGCCTGGGAACTCCATGTTTCCACCTTGCCAATAAATTAAGTCCCTGTGGCCTTCAAGAGTCAACTGGGGCATTTTCTTCTTTGCTGTCTTCGGATCACGATGTAGAACTCGTGTCTCCTCCAGCACCATGTCTGCCTGCACATTGTCATGCTTCCAGCCATAGCGATAATGGACTAAACTTCTGAAACTGTAAACCAGCCCCAATTAAATCTTTTCCTTTATATGAGTTGTCTTGGTCATGGTGTCTCTAAACAGTAATAGAACCCTATCTAAGGCGGTGTGCCACCACCATCAAAAAAAAAAAAAAAAAAAAAAAAGTCAACTGGGAATTCAGAAAACACAGGAAGTCACATGACTTGGAGTGACAGAATTGGGGAGTGAGTAGGGAATTTCGCTGGGCTCTGGAGAGATAACTTGCTGGATATTCCAGGTGACAATAACAGGGGCTGGCCGGCGTGGTGCCGAAGTTATGCATCTTGCTATCATTTAGTGAGCGGTTACTATTTTCCAGTGTCTGAGGAATCCCCACAGGCCAACTCAGATAATGCTTAGCAAGAAGCCTCTGAGGCCCTGCAGTTTTCAGTCTACAAGTAAGAAAACCAAGAAACAGAGAGGTACTTCCTTCAGCTAAGGACACACAGCCTAGGACTGACACAGCCTGGGCAGTGAACTCCAGGCCCTCACTATTAAGCTTTCTCTAGGTCTGCTCACGTCCCACCAGAGGTCCTGGCGTAATTACCACCCAGAGAACCATGACTCCCAGCACATGCTAATGGCCAAGAACAACAGGAGCATGAAGGAGACAAACCGACAGCAGAAGCAAAAGGAGACAAACCCACAGCTACCGGTGCCCAGCAAATCAGCTCCAGCTTGCCTGCGGTGGCCAAGGCATCAGCATCACATGTAAGGTCCACATCAGTCACTTGCTGTCACATCAGACAAGGCACCCCCCAAAAGCCCTAGAAGTCTTGGCTCCCTCCTCCAGAAAATGATAGGAAATTGGTGCCAGCTTCACGGGGCTGTGGGGATGCAGTCGGTTGAGCGGACTTGCGGAGTTTTTAAGGATCTCCACACAAAGCTGGGTACAACTGAAACACCAGCTGATTCCTTTTGTTGTGGTTGTTAAATTCTTTCGGGTATAGGCACGTGCACTCGGGAGCTGTTGCTTGTACACGTGGAGGCCAGATGTGGACAGCTGTGTTCTTTCTCCCCACCTTGCTTTGTGATACGGAGTCTCTCACAGGACCTGGAGCTCAATGACTCAGTGGCTGGCTGGCCAGTGAGCCTGAGGACCTGCCTCTCTCCTCCTTCCCACGGCTAGGCTGATAGGCAGGTACTGCCAGGCCACACTAGAGATCTGAGCTCAGGTCCTATGCTTGCACAGTAAGCACTTCACCACTGAGCCAGCTACCCAGACCCTCCTCCTTTTCAAACGTCATTCACCCATATTCTATGTCTGTACACCTTCTCCCAAGGAGCTGCTGTGAGCAGGTCAATAGTTGAGGTTCAGTTCTTTTTGTAAACAGAAGACTGTGCAAGACCTTGGGGCCCCCTCCTACCCGATGATCCTTGTCTCACCCATCCTTCCTCATCCTGTCCTCATTCCCAGGCAGCTTGCATTCTTTCTCCCCAGGTTTCCCAGCTCCAAGCCTGTGGTCTCCACTGGCTGGATGCTGTTGCCATGGTAACAACAGTTTAAGAGCCTTAGCCCCCTCCCCCCCTGGAGCTGCTGTGAGCAGGTCAATAGTTGAGGTTCAGTTCTTTTTGGAAACAGAAGATTGCGTAAGACCTTGGTGCCCCCTCCTACCCAATGATCCTTGGCTCACCCATCCTTCCTCATCCTGTCCTCATTCCCAGGCAACTTGCATTCTTTCTCCCTAGGTTTCCTGCTCCAAACTTGTGGTCTCCACTGGCTGGATGCTGTTGCCATGGTAACAACAGCTTAAGCACCTTAGCCCCCCGCCCCCCTGGGGTGACAGGCTTGGATGGAGATGGCTGATCAAATTCCTGGAGCATCCTCAGCCTTCTGGATGCAAGGCCTGGGAGAAGAAGGCTAAGTCTGAGCTGCCTGGAGCCTGGAGCCCCAAGATCTTCCCGAGGGAACCCCCCCTAGGTTTTGAGGGTTCCCTGAAATTCACGTGTTGGAAACTTGAGAGATGGAGGTGGAAAGGCCAAAAGGGTGCATGCTGTCCTCTCTCGAGTTTAATGTGGGAGTGGCCTTCTCAGAAGGATGTGTTTGACCCTCCCCTGCTCCTTCACATAAGCTTGCACTGAAGAAGGTCCTCAAAAGAGGCAGCCCCTTGACCTTGGAGTCCCCAGACTCTAGAACTGTAAATCCAAAAAGCTTCCATTGTTTGTAAGTCATACAGCCTGTGGCAATCGGTGATAGCTGCAGAATAGACCACAACCACCAAGAAAACACCTCGCAGGTGGCCCCAGTATAGCCTCCAACCTCCCTCAGGTTCAGGGCCTGGTTTTAGTGTGTCTACAGAGGGGATGTTAGTCACTGGACAACCCTCCTTACAATCATGTTCACTGGTGGGTCTGAAGGAGGCAAAGCTCAGGCTGTGCTTAGAGAAATCCAGTCTTAGAGAAGATTCTTGAAGCTGTTTGGGTCTGAGATGTCTCCTGAGGCACCTCATCCTCCCAAGCATGATTCAGGCTTTCTCTCCCTCCCTGTCTCATCCTCACTGGTGGGAGAATAGCTATCCTACTCTTCTCTCAGGGCTTGGAAAACTCAGCCGGGGCTGCCGGGAGGCCATCTTGGTGATGAAGACTGATTCAGAGCCCTGTGAATATTTCCAACATGTCAGTGCTTAGAGGTGGCACTAGGGGGCGCTATGCAGCCCCATAAAAAGCCAGGTGCTGTAGATCTCATGGTCTTTGCCCATTACACCCACCCTCACCAGCTTTCAAAGACTACCACCCACCTCCACCATTGCCCCTGATGATTTGGCACAGATGGTACTGAAAATGGGACTTGGAGATGAGGTAACACTCCCTGGGAGCCAGGGGCATCTATGGATCACAAGGACGAGATTCCATGTGGTTCCTCGAGTCTGAGCTGGGGACCCTGGTCCCTGGGGAGAACTCTGCATCAACCACTTTCTACCCCTCCATGTTGTTGCCCTTGCCTACCAGAGCCAACTGCTTGGAGTAGGCGTGCTGGGCTGCCTCCACCTCAGATGGGCATCTCAAGAGTCCAGCTGTTGTCCTTGCTGTCTCCTGACAGGCCTCAGCTGGATGGAACTTGCCTGACAAATGCCCCTTTATTCCCTCCCCCTGCCAACCCTCCTCCCGGTGGCTCCTGGGGCCCCTGCCAAGTGCAAAGTCCTTGTCTTGGGGTCTGTTAATCTAGGGCTCAAGACAAGAGGGCCCTCCCACTACTTTATTATCCATGTGAGTGGCAGTTTGGGCTGCCTAAGGACAATTCTTTGACAAGGTGGCCCCGGCCAGCCTTGCCATATGAGACTCGGCAATCACAACCCTCAATAAAAATCTCCTTTTATTGAGTCCACTTTCTTGGGAGTTTTCTGGAGCTGGAAGACGGTCCTCCTACCATTGCTCCATGGCCATGTTTGATGGTGTGGCATGGGCTCTGCAGATCCCTTCTAGCCATCCTATCACAGGCCCCGGAGCTGGTGTGGTGGTTCAGATCCAGTTAGAGGGATACAGGAGGGCTTGTGTGGGGTGAGTCCTCCAGGGATGTCTGTGAGTCTGTCCCTTCTGAGGAAAAGCTGCCCCCAGTCGGACGGGAAGCCTTGCTCTGCTTGGGAAGATGGGGCCAAGAGAAGAGGGAGGCAAGGAGCCGCTCCAGGGTGGGATCGGGGAGCTTGGGGGCGCTTCTGCCTTCCTCAGTGTCCCCAGACTGGTCAGGGTCTGGGGATAGCAGACCTGCCCACATGTTTCTGCTCTGCTCCCCTTGAGGGGTCTGGGGAGACCGTTGGGATTTGAACACATGATCCATAGCCAGAGAGTCCTGTAGAGACCTGTCCCATTTGGAACCCACTTCTCTAGGCAGAGCCTGACCCTTAGCTGCTGGCCTGCTTCGGCCTATGTGTGCAGCAGGAACCTCTGGGCATGAGCAATAGGCTAGTGCCTCCCTCAGCAAGCTCTGGATCTCCTGGTATCGCTCCTGGGCCTCTTCCCACAACTCCTGGCCCAGGCCAGGCCGGCTCAGGGAGGCCACCTGGAGCTTCATGGCCAGGAGTTTCTCGGTCTGGAACTCAGAAGACAGGCGCTTCAGGTAGCAGTGGAGGCGGAGGTGGAGCTGGTCCCCAAGGCTGGCCTTCACAGCCTTGCCCAGCCTGAACTGGGTTAGCAGGTTCTGGCAGTCTGTGTGGAACCGGGACATCTAAGGACAGGAAGAGAAAGGGAAGTGGGGGCTCCGTAAAGATGATTTGTCTCTGAGCAGGGGCTTTTGAGACAGTGTGGCTGAGTGAACTAACATGCATAGCCTGCCGACAATAATCTGCTCACTGTGATGACCATTATTCTCTTTCCTTTGGGCTCCATGGGGTTGTCCCCTACAAATAGTCTCTAGCACCCTCAGGCTTGTAAGACCCCTTCTAACAGATCCACAGGCCAGCACGGCATTCTGCAAAGCAAGAGATACAGAAATTACCAGGAAAACCCTCTTCAGACTGAGAGCTGGGATGGGGAGAGGGCTAAGTGGGTAAAGTGTCTGCAGCACAAGTGTGAGAACCTGAGTTCAAATCCCCAGAACCCACGTAAGGCTGCCTGGCAGAGCTTACAACTGAAATTCCAGTGCCCATGATGTGGGATGGGAGGCTGAGGCAGGGCAATCCCCGCCAGCTCTAGGGCCAGCTAGCCCAGCATGCTCAGTGGCAAATGACAAGAGACTGTTTCCAAAAATGTGAAAGTCGAGAACCTGAGGTTGTCCTCTGACCTCCAGAGGCACAGGTGTGGCACACACACACACATACAAACTGAGTACAGACAGGCCCGGTGATGTAAGACTGTCTTGGCCACTCAGAAAGTCAAGGCTAGAGGATGATGCATTTAAAGCCTTCCTGGGCTATAGAGTGAGTTCAGATCTAGCCTGGGCAACTTAAGAAGAGCCTGTCTTGGTGGATTCCTGAGTTCGAGGCTAGCCTGATCTACAGAGTGAGTTCCAGGACAGCCAGGGCTATACAGAGAAACCCTGTCTCAAAAAACCAAAAAAAGAAAAAACAAAGAAAAGAAAAAAGAAGGAGGAGGAGGAGGAAGAAGAAGAAGAGGAAGAGGAAGAGGAGGAGGAAGAGGAAGAGGAAGAGGAGGAGGAGAAACAAGAGGAGGAGGAGGAGGAAGAGGAAGAGGAGGA
>NW_022196897.1:144175606-144185329 GCF_008632895.1 Mastomys coucha
GAGGAGGAGGAGGAGAAGAAGAAGAAGAAGAAGAAGAAGAAGAAGAAGAAGAAGAAGAAGAAGAAGAGCAAGAAGAAGAGCCTGTCTCCAAATGAAAAGTGAAAGGTTAGGGAAGGGACTTGGTGGTAGAGCATTTCCCTACCTGGCTTGAACCTTTAGGTTTAATTCCAAGCCTAGGGGTCGGGGGAGAGGGGGGCTGAGAAACTGAGGGAGGAGCATCACTAAGACATCCCGAGTGTCATCTGTTTGCCCAGTTCCATGAGTGTCCTGTGTCACTACTATGAGCTGGTTTGCAGCCCATTTCACAAAGTGGGAAACTGAGGCTCAATGCACTGAAATCACTTGCCCCAAGTCATGCAGCGTGGCAAGGAGGAGTTGGAATCCCATCCCAGATTTGGTCTCCCCCTACACTTCTGCTCTTGGCACCCATAGAGAAGCTGGCTCAGGCAAGGGTGGGCAGTCAGCCCAGCAGGCCCCATAGCCCATACACTAGCTGGGCCTCTGCCCATCATGTGATTCTGCCTTTTTCTGACACCCCTCCCCATTCCATCCTTATACTCCCTGGCTTGCTACAGTAGCTCATGCAAAGGATGATCTCTCTCTCCATTAATTTAGGGCCGACAGCATGCCACTGGCCAGGGGACAGCAGAGCCATTTGCTGCGAGGAGGCGTCTTTCTGTGGATCAGGGGAGCTTGTCTTTAGATAAATGACTTCATATTCACAGTAGCACTCAAAACTCATGGCGCCATAAATCTCCTTTAGCAGTGAATCGAGTTAGGATTATTTAGGGCAGGAGGTCCAGCGCCTGGGCACCCCACCTGGGCAGAGTTCTGTCTGTGGCTCCTCCTCCCAGCCAAGCATGACAGTTATGGCCACCGACTCAGACACCATATCCAACTCCTCAGTCCCACAGGGGAGCAGTCAGAGCATCGGTGGCCAGCCTCGATCAAACTGCCAGAGGCGAACAGGGGGACGGTCTGGCTGTTCCAACCTAGAACGAGCGCTGCCTTCTCACGGGCCAAGCCTGCCTTCTTCTCTCTCCCTCCTTTTTGCCCATCTCAGGCTGACCCTCTACGAACACCAAGTATGCTCTGAAGCCTCAGGGAGCTCACAACCCACAAGGCACATCAGAGAGAGTGAGTGCAGGGCCGTTTCATGTCCCTGGGAGCACTGGGAAACTATAGCATGGGAGGTGTAATTATCTGGACAGGCCTCAGCTTCATTGGCCAGGGGAAAGCCTTCCAGGCGGTGGGAACAGCATGCTCAAAGGCCTCCGTGCTAGGGAGGTAGGTTGATTTGGGGGAAGGTCTCAGGGAGGAAGTGGGCAGCAATCACTGGGTGAAGAGAGGCTTCCAGATAACCTTGACTAGATGCATTTCCCTGGGGAGCCGGGGGGAGGGTGTTCCTCACACCCTAGACTGTTTTGCTGTCTTAAAAAAATAATAATTTTACTTTTCACATGTGGGTATCTTGCCTGCCTGAATGCCTGTGCCCAAGGAAGCCAGAAGAATGTGCTGGATTTCCTAAAATGGGTGTTATGGCTCATCGTGAGCCATCATGTGGATGCTGGGAATCAAGCCTGAGTCTTCTAGAAGAGCAGCTAGTGCTCACAACCATTCTCTTCAGCTCAAATGTGCTTCTCCTACCACCTGGCTGGGCATACATTCAAGCCCAAGGTCTGGGTTTGAACTGCAGCTCTGCCACCTGCTAGGTGTGTGGCTTTGGGTGAGTCACCTAACTTCTCTGTTTTCAGCCTAGGGTTGGTGTGACAGTGATTGGCACAGAGGCTGGCACTGGACACCCAGCATCAGCACTAGCCATTTTTATTATCAACAGAAGCAGAGGCTCAGAGCAGTAGGGGCAGCTGTGGAGGTCTCTCAGCCTACGTGGGCACAGGTGGCCCATGTCTCTGAGTCCTGGACTCTGCCCTCCCATGCTCTCCATGTCGGGGGAGGGAGAGGGTGTCTCTTCACTGCCACTCTTGACATCTGCCCGCCTTGTCCCTAAGCTGGGGAGACAGAGAAGTTCTGTCCTCCGGGTCCCCAGACATTCATGAGTTGTCTGGGTCCCTCCTACTGTCCTCTGAAGCATCCCCATGTTCCAGTCTGACCCTTCATGCCCAGCCAGCCAACAGCTGGGGGGTGGGGTCAAGCTCCTCCCACGCTCTGTCCCTCTTGGCAAGTTCAAGGGGCAGATGAGGGCACAAGGCAGCCATGTGGCTTCCTGTCCAGCTGGGTCCCAGCCCTCCCAGCCTGCTTTTTTTCGTTTATAGACCTCAGTTTTTCCATTAGAAAAATGGGGGTGGTGGTGATTATGTGGATTTAGGAGGTGAAACTTGGAAGTCATATCCTACTCATGCTTAATCCTATCTGAGTAGCTGACTTCTTCTGGGCCTCTGTTTCCTCGCCTGTAAACTGGGCGCAATGCAGGTGTGAACTCATCCATGGGTGTGAACTCACACACAGGTATGAAGTACTCACAGGCAGGCATCCCTTCTAACTTAAATACTTCTGCCTTCACCATGCCTACTTGGATAAAGGAACCCGCCATTCCGCCTCTCTTGGAGAAGGACCTGGGCATGGGGATGACTCTCACAGGTGCCTAGTGTTGTGTCCAGGCCCGCCCCGACCCTGTGCCACCCCAGCGGGAGGATGGGGCTTTGTGCTGATGGCCCAGGAGGCTCCCTCACCTTCCTTCTGAAGCGGTGGAGATGGAGCAGGGTCTCCAGGTCAGTGCGCTGCCTCTCGGCCGCCATGTAGAAGTGTGTCAGCCTGGCTTGGAAGGCTTGCTGTGTGGAGGAGAAGGCTGCCAGGTCTGGGAGCCCTGTCTCACCTGCTCCTTCCTCTGCAGCTCCCAGCTGGGCCGCCTGCTTGGACAATTCCAGGCCCTGGCGGTACTGGGCCTGAGAAGAGAAAGAATGTCTAATTCCTACCTGAGGGTCCACCCAGCCGTCAGGAGAGCTTCCATGGACCACGAGCCTCAGTTGCCCTATCTACAAAGCTCTGCCCATAGCCAAAGGTTAACACAGGAGTTGCAAATACCCAACAGTCCAGGACTTTGTCCTGGAAGCTCACATTCTGAAGGTTCTGTGACAATCAAGCCTGGGTCAGAGACTTCGATCCCCAGCAGGCCTCTCTGCTGTGTCCAGGCCAGCTCCGTCCTCCAGTGCCCAGAGTTCCCTGAGAGCTGTGACAGCCCAAGGCTTCCTGAGTCACTGCAAATGCAATAGATATCCCTGTCTTTCTATGCTGACCCAGCAGGAGTAGGTCTGGGCCCTGGAACCTGTATTTTAAGAAACCACCAAGGGTTCTGACGTCTTGGTACTTGGTCTTGGAGGACTTCCTGGAGGAGACAGAACCTACGGTGATGGCTCTGTGGTTCAGGCTGCTCCCTGCTGCCCCGGAAGCTCCCTCACATTTTTCCACCCCTGTTCCCAGGACCTAGTTGACCCCACCCCAATGCTCCCTCGGCAACTTGGGTCTCAGAACATACCGCGACCTGCAGGAAGAAATCCTCAAACTCCGAGTGGACGTTCTCTACTGTCTCTGCACATACATTCGCAGGAGCAAGCGCCTGCAGACACTGGCTGCCTTCTCCTCCCATCCAGTCACTGACCTGGGCAGAAGACAAAGGGTTAAGTGTGATGGTGGGGGTGGTGGGGGGTAAGGAACCACACCAGGCTAACTGCTTACTTCCTTGTGTGTGTATACATGCATGGGTGTGTGCGTGCGTGTGTGTGTGTGTGTGTGTGTGTGTGTGTGTGTGTGTGTGTAGGTACGCATATGTGAGTGCATTTGTATATGGAGGTCAGAGGTCAACCTAGGTATTGCTCCCTTAGGAGCTGCCCACCATTTATTTATTTATTTATTTATTTATTTATTTATGAATGACACAGGGTCTCTCACTGGTCTCTGGGATTCACCAATTAGGCTAGGCCTGGCTAGCCAGTGATTTCCCCCAGGGTCTCAGCCTCTATTGCCTCAGAGCAGACGTTACCAATGCACACCAGTATACCCGGCGTTTTACGTAGGTCCTGTGGATCAACCTCAGGTCCATTACTTGTGTGGTAAAGCACTTCACTGACTGAGCCATCTCCCTGACCCCTCGACCCCTCGAGGGGCCAAAGTCTCTGTGTCCTCAGTCAGTCATGGGCCTGGGTGGAAACCCTGGCAATGCTGGGCAGGAGAATCAGGGAGGAAAGTAGATGGCTGCGTTCTGCAAATGTCAGAGGGCGATGGCCTCGCTCAGCTTAGCCCAGAGGGGGTATGGTTCTGTGAGTGCCCTGCCCCTCTGGGCAGAGGAGACCCTTTGTCTGTATGGTTGTGGGAGGAAGCCAAGATGGCGTGAGGTCACAGGAAGGCAAAACTTGGGTCGGTCTGACCATTTATAGTCACCTGGTCATATAAGGTTGGTCTCTGGGGGGTGAGTTCCCTGTCTGAGGGGCATGTAACTGGGTCTGGAGAAACACCTGCCAGTGGCAGCAAGTCCCCCAAGAACTCACTGACGCCCCTGGCTTCAGTTTATGGATGGTGATGGACAGGCATGAACAGTCAGTGAGGGATGGATGATAAAAAGGTCCCCTGAACCTGTGATGGTTATGATGTGTGTCTGAACATGGCAGAGTATAAGATCAGCTAGGAGACGAGCCCCTGGGGCTTATCTTGATTTTGGTGATTGCCGTGGGAGATCATTCCCTGGCTGGGATCCTAGACTGTGTGTTCCCAGTTATGGGAAAGAGCCTTGTCTTGCCCGAGTGATGCACCCGTGAACTGGGAGCCAGAATAAACTCCTCAGGTTGCTTTTATCAGAGTGTTTCATTATAGCAACAGGAAAAGAGAATGAGGCATTCCTGCTCTGGGGACACAGACAAGTTCCTGTGAACTTACATTGTCTTCATAAAACTCAAGGCTAGAAATGAGGGTGCAGAGGCTTGAGCAGTCACGTGACCTGGGGGGGCACCAGAGTCAAAACTAAGCACCCAGCAGGTCTGACCTGGCCCAAGGCAGAGAGGGTTGTGTGGACTTTAGGTACTACAGCCAGGTGAAGGGTTACCAACAGCTCCAGGCTCAGACTCCAGATGTGCAACCTCAGTGGGTAGCATATGCCGGCCCTGGTTCCCCTCCCAATGTGTGGTGGGGAATCCCCAAAGATCCTTTATCACTGGTAAGAGACCATGCTGGAAGACAAGGATATTCACCAATATGCTAGTCTGGGGCACGCACACAGCCAGTGCTCAATAAATGCAACCCTTATGGTTGTATCTTAATCACCAGTTGAATGCATGTTTTCTGCCTTGCCCCAAACACCAAGGCCTGCCAGTGTGATATGTTAATTCCAGAACATAGTGGGCCCTGTAAGTCGCCATGTCCTCTGCAGCCTCCCCTTCACCTGGTAGATGGCACTTTCCAGGTGGCCCAGGCGGACACGGAGCTCCAGCCTTCGGAGGAGCTGATTGGACGCAGTGACTAAGTCATGAAGCTGCTCATCCACAAGGTTGTACAGGGCAGCAGCCTCGGTCAGATGGCTCCTGGGACGGGGAAGAGGGTGAGAAGAGAGATGCTCATCTCTGTGTTCTCATCAGGCAAGGGCCTGCCCTCCTAATCTGTGGCCCCAGCTGGGCTATCAGCCACCGACTTGCTGTGTGACTTGGAGCAGCCCCCCTAGCCTTCTCTGGGCCTCAGTAGCAAACCTGAGGGTGGCATAGGAACTGAAATTACCCCCCCCCACACACACTGTTTGGCAGAGTATTAAGCCAGCTGGATAGATCTAAGTCTGAACCCCAGCTCTGCTACCTGCTGGTGTGGGTCCTTGCACATTACCACTTGAGGGGTGGTCTCTGGCTCCCCATCTGAAAGGTGGGGATAGTAACAGAACCCACTTCCTGGAGGGGCTGTTGAGCAGAGAGTGATCTGAGCAGGGGCTTCCAGTACCCACATTCCAACCCAGGCTGGTAGGAGGCCCTGACCTTGGAACTTTATAGTACTGCTTAGGGGGTTCTGGCCAGCCAGGGAACCTTAGACCTTCCCTCTTTCATGAGAAACATTCAGTGGAGTGTCACGCACAGGAGGCTGGGTGGTGCTCACACATTTGCAACATCGTATCTTCCCAGCCTCCATTCTGCAGGGAACGGGTGCAGAGAGCCAGGCAACTGTAACCCGCAGATGGTCTTTTGTCTCCAATAGAGACTTGGAGTCAAAGGCTGGCTTCAAATTCCTATGTAGCCAAGGATGGCATTGAACCTGGGACCCATCTGCCCTGCAAGTCATTTTTAAATTGGCCAAAGCCAGAGGACTTAAAGCAGCTAGTGAGGGGTCTTCTCCCATGGATGCTTGGTGAAGGGAGAAACCTGGAGTCTCCCATTCCTAACTGGGGAGACGGTTTTCAGACAAAGATGATGGAAGGAAAGGTGCCTTTTCAAGGAGCCCTAGTTACGGATCCTACATCCATCGGAAGAAAGTCCAAAACTCCTGAAGGAGGGGCGAGCCACGAGGGCTGCAGAGATGAGCACAGAATAGCAAAGCGCCGCAGTGAGTGTGTGCCCACAGCGCCCCCTGGTGGAACTCCAGGTCAAATGTCTGGAGGGACCTCAGGTAGTCAAGATGGGCTGGACGAAGCCGTGAGGCAGGGGCATGGTGGGTAACAACAACAGGGAATTGTGATGGGCAGGAGATGGCTCACAGTTGGCACGGGGTCCATTGTTATTCCCACTCCACCTGCATGAACCTGGCGTCTAGGGGTGCACCTCAGGGTGATCTGCTCTACCAGCTTCTATCCGATTCTTGGCCCCATCATGTTCCAGATGAGTGATCCTAAGATACTCAGCCAACCTTTTTATAAGTCTCAGGCGCCTCTGCTGTAACTAAAGGATCCACCTCACAAGTAGGAATTAAATGAGTTAATATTTATAATTATCTAGAACAGTACACACAGATATATCAAACGTTAGTTCAATACGTAAGTTGTTCTTAGTTGTGTGCACAAACTTAAGGCGGGCCTGTAGGGGTGGCTTCCCAGCTGACCCAGCCGTGGCTCCTTTGGGTCTTCCTACTTCCCTATGCTCAGCCTCAGTTTCTTCTAGCCAAATAAAGGTGGTATAAGCAGACCAGGTTCTTTCCAGGAATAAATGAGACAGACCTTGGAGGGCTTGGACCAGAGTCTGGGGTAGAAGAGGGAGAGGTCCGCATGTGGAGGGGAGAGATGAGAGTGGAAGTCCCTCAATGCCTGTCCCTGGCTAAAGATGCTCAGCCGAGATGAAGGAGGGCTGGTGAGGTTATCCCCAAGGTTCAGAGGGTATGGAGGTGGCTTCCCTAGACTCACAGTAAGCATTCTCTTCACAGGGTGGCCCCGCTTCTGAACTCTGACTGGGAATGAAGGAGGGGAGACTGGGTGTTTATACCTGACATCAGGGTTAGCATTCAGCTCGCTGGCCTCCTGCTGCAAGCTGGCTAGAGTAGTTCCACCTTCCCTCTGGAGGGCCAGCAGGCCCGGGTCCCTCAGCACAGTCTCCATCAGCTCCTTGGACTTGCTCAGGCACCTGGTAGCCTCCTGCCAACAGAGGGGGGTGCCCTGAGGCCCAGGCTCCTCTTCCCACCTTCCAGGGATCCCACAGAGAGCGAGCCTGACTTTCCCAGCTGAGTCCAAGCACCTCCATCCTTCAATCTCTAGCACATCTCCTGAAGCTATGGCCCTCCTATCACCATGGTAACCTCACTGGTTCTAGCTCCCTCTTCTCTCTGGAACACCCATCTTGGACTCTTGTTTGAACTTTCTGATGCCCTCTGGTTTTCCCTGAAGCCAAAAAATAAAAAAATAAAAATTTAAAAAAGGGACATCAAAGGGCATATCCCATGATCCCCTATTTCAAACTCCCCTGGTCTTTTTTTTCCCCCTTTAGTTTTTCAAGACAGAGTTTCTCTGTATAGCCCTGGCTGTCCTGGGATTAAAGGCGTGTGCCACCACTGCCCGCCTCCCCTGGGCTTTGCTGCCCAGCTCCTGGGCCCATCTCTCAGAGATGTGGTTCTTATCCTTCCTTCTTACTCTGCTCCACAGACATGCAGCTACACTCCACCTCAGGGCCTTTGCACTTGCTTGTTCTCTGCCTGGAATTCATTTCGCTCCAAGACATACTCTTTCAGGCCTCACTTAAACACTTTCTCTTCAAACACCTCTTATCTGCCTCGCTCTTCTCACTCAATCTTACATTTACGGCATTTGGCACAGTTTGTGCTATCTTCCTTCCCTCCCCTCCCTCCTCCCCCCCCCCCCCCCCTTTTCAGCATAGAATCTCATGCATGCTAGGGAATTGCTCACCACTGATCTACATCCCCAATCCCTCATAACTACCTTTTAAATGGCCACTCTACTACTGCACCCTGACCCTCACCAGGGCTCAAGCAAGCCAATTCCTCAGGCTGGGTCCCCAGTACAGGACGCATGATGGATCCCCAAGAACTATTAGCTACCCCCCCGCCAGTGTCCCCTCCTGGCATTCTTGGTACTCAGAGCCTGAGGTCTGCTAGCGGCTTCCCCACCTGGCATCCCAGGTTTACCTGCACCCCACCAGGGGGGTCACCCTTCTCAAACTCTTGTATGGAAGTGTGCAGCAGGGAGGAGGCCTGGTGAAGGTCAGTGAGGAATGGGTCCAGTCTCTGCAAGGACAGGAGCCAGGGCAGAGCTCAGCCTGAGGGAACCGAGAGGAGAGGCCTTTTCCCAGGGGACTCGGAAAGGGACCAGGTGGCGCTTCTAGAACTTACTCTACATCAGAACCATCAGGAGAGCTGGTGAGAGCACAGCTCTGGACCACACACCCCTCCCCCATGCCCGTTTTCCTCCCACCTCTACCCCACCCCACAGCTGAGCCAGTGCTCTGGGCAGTCTAAGAATATCTACCAAGTCTCCAAGCCACAATGCCGCTACTGCAAGTCATGCAGTCGGTAGTGAGGGAACAGGAGCCAGAGGAGAAAGAGGACGGGTCTGAGCTGTTCACAGACCCCAGGGGTCCTTACAGAAGGGGTGGATAGAAGTGTGAGGGTGGGCTAGAGAAGCGCCTTGGCCCAGCTGAGGCATCAGCTAGCTGTGAGACAGCAGGCAAGTTACTTAACCTCTCTGGCCTTTACTTCTGAGAGGTAGGAACTAGAGTACGTTGTTGTACAGCAGGACGAAGGGTTGATGTACTAATTTGTGTACAGGATTGAGAATAGAGCCCAGGGCTTGCCAGAATCATGCTCACCATCAGTTTTACACTCTGGATCACCCAATGAGATTTATCTTAAAGGGACCGCCTGAAAGTTGAAGTTCAAAGGTTATGTATGGGGTTAATGGGAGGCCTCTGGAGAGGGAGCCAGGAGCCAGGGAGCAGGACATGCCACTGAAATACGAGTACACACTTCTCCTCCCCTCTCCATGTTCAGCTGGGTGATTCTAGGATACTGAGGCCTGGATGCCCAAGACCCTGTGCTAAGTATCCTGTAGAACCATGCACACTTTCTGATGCCAGGTAGAAGCTGCCCTGAAAGCTATGCTGGTTTCCAGACTAGTAACCCACAGAAGTCTGTAGAGGGTCCCAGCCATCAATGCCTCCCTCCTCTAACCTCCATTTGTTTGTTTCTTTATTTGTTTGTTTAGTTTTTATTGGATGAGCGGTGTGAACACCATAGCATGTGTGTGTGTGTGTGCATGTGCATGTGTGTGCATGTGCATGTGTGTGCGTGTGCATGCGTGTG
>NW_022196897.1:144185339-144232781 GCF_008632895.1 Mastomys coucha
TGCGTGTGTGTGTGTGTGTGTGTGTGTGTATGTGTGTGTGTGTGTGGTGTTCAGGGGATGTTTCATAGAGTTGGTTCTCTCCTTCCACCTTTGCGCGGATACCACGGATGGAACTCGGGTCACCAGGCTTACATGATAAGCACTTTTACCTGCTGGACTAACTCACTGGCTGCTTTCTCTGGGTTTGTTTGTTTAGTTTCTTGTAACGGGGTCTCATGTAGCTGAGGATGACCTTTAACTCTTTGTCCTTGTGTCTCAGGTGCAGGGATAGATGGCAAGCCTATGCACCACTGTGCCCAGCTAAACACTTTCATCCCAATGATGGCTGAATCCACAGTTATGCCATACTCAGCAGGACATGAGGGTGCAGGCATGTTACCCCAATCCTTGGGACTCAGGAGGGAGGAGGCTCTTGAGTTCAAGGCCAATTGGACTACAAAGTCAAGAACATATGACTCCATGGCTTGAGCTATGTGTCTATCAGACAAACAGGGGCGGGGCCTGGAAGCTCAGAGCACAACATTCCCTTCAACCCCTGCTCACACTCAGGGCCCACCTGTGTTCACATCCCAGGGCCACTGACAAGAAAAAGCAAACAAAACAATTCAAACAAGATTGTCTGCACAAACAGCAGATAAACAGTTAGCCACCTGTCAGACTGAGGAGACGGGAAGGGGTGACTTTGCCCCCAACCCCGGCTAAAAGGCCGTTATAATCTGTGGGGAGATGCAGGAGATTGCTGACCATGCCGCAGTGCGAAAGGGAACCGTAGACCCTGGCTGAGAAGTTCAGACTAGGCCGTGGGTGGAGGGGCTGTGGGGTGGGCCTTCGAGATAGAGTATTCCACAGGCTGCGGCCTCAGCAAACCTGTGGGAGGAGGGCAAGGAGCCAGGAGCAGTTTCCTCCCTGCCCTGTAGGCTGCAGTGCATACTAACCCACCATGTGTGGCGTGTCTGCGGCTCCACGGAGCCACGCCCATCAATCCGCTTTCAGCTGACAACAGCCGAAGCCTTACAAGGGTCCAGATACCCTTCCACGCTCGTCACTCACATTAATTCAGTCCTCATAAACAAATCCCATGGAAAGGCAACCTCATTACCCTCCCCATTCCTCCCCCACTTTGCTAGTGAGGAAAGCACAGCCCAGAGAAGGTGGGCAATTCACAGAGCAGAGCAGGACTGGATCCCAGCAAGCTGGCCTAATGCCTTACTGGGGCTACTCTGTACCTTCATGGTAAATGTTTGTTGAATGACTGTCTGTTCTTGAACTCTGTTTTTTTTTTTTTGGCAGGGTTGAGGGACCCATGGGGCAGGTCGGGGAAGGGGAGAGGAGAAGGGTAGACACCTGGAAGAACTGCACCCACGCGCTGTGCTGGTACGGAAAGGGGCCCTCCAGAGCCTCCGGCAGCTGGCTAGGGTCCATGTGGTTTCTGAGGGCCTTCAGTGAGGTCAGTACCTCCACCTGTAGAGAAAAGGAGAGTCAGGGGGAACAGAGGACTCTCCCCAGAGATGTAGGAGGTCCTGCTTAGATCTCTGCGCAGGCTCCATATCTCCCACTGAGAAGGTCCAGAATGGTGTTCTGAGCAGTGAGTCTTCTCTGGAAGTTTTGGTAAATCATTTGTCCCTGACTCTGTAATGGCACATTCGAGTCACACACACATGTACTGCTACTCCCAAGTCTGTTTCCAGGCAGACATCACCAATCAACTGCAGCACCCATTCATCCAGAACTCTTTCTCAACACTGCTGTCCCAGGGATGAAATGTATGTAGTTCTCACACTGCTCTCAAATGACCCATAACAGTGTTGTTCCCTCCTAGGGACTGATGGTTACCAAATCATAACAGTGTCCCTTGAGACGCAGAGAAGGCATTGCCAGGCAGCAAGGTTTCATATTTGAGCTGGAACAGCTCCCAATATGTAGGCTTTGGGTGGGGCAGACTGTGCAGGGATGGACTCATCAGCTATCTCAGATATTCCAGGGACCATTCACAGTCAGCAGCCCCATTATCCCCTCTGAGCAAAGAATTGCAGGATCCCAGCCCCCACAGGAACTCCTGAATCAGAGCCTATACCTGGGTAAGATCCCCCAAGAGACGTGACCACCACAGCACCCACATACTAGCCCAGAACAGGCTGGCCCTTGGATTTAAGAGTTATTTTCAAGGCACCCAGTCTGGATGCTGGAGTCAGATTCAAGCTTGAGAGGCAGTGCTCAGCTCTCCCGTGTCTCTTTCCTGTTTTAATCAATGCCGTTTTATTGTGTGTGCACACAATTGTCCCAGAGCACATGCGGAGGTCAGAGGACAACTCTCAGGAGGTGGTTCTCTCCTTCCACCATAGATCCCATGTGTTGAACTCAGGTGGTCAGGCTTGACCACAAGGGCCTTGCTTTACCCATTGAGCCATCTCGCTGGTCCCCATGCCTGTTTTCTAACCCAGAGGAAGGAGGCCTCCAGAATCGCTTCCTGCCGCAGGCAGAGTAGGTTCCCACACCCACCCTTGTGGGGCAGGGTGCTCTCTCACAGCCCTTAAGTCTGCTTAATCTTAACGTCTGAACCAACTAACCCAGGACAGGCTGGCCCTTGGGGAGAAATGCAGGGAGAGGAGGTCCCAGAGCATAGGAGACTCCCGTTCTGCATCAGGCTGATTGGTGGTCTTATACCTATATATCTATAAAGGAGAGGGACTGCCTAGATGGAGTCTTGCAAGTTGATCTCTACCCTGTGTACATCTTAGTCCTGTGGGAGTGACCACTAGGAACAGCTGGGATTCCAGAGAGGTCATGTGACAATGTCTCCTGTAGAGGGGAAGGGGGATGGCATCCCTGGCAATTCTTAGGCTAGGGTAGATGCTTTCAAAGCAGTGATGGACCATCCACTTCTTTATCCCTTTGCCTGGCTCGACTCAAGCCCGTCCCCTGCCCCGGCTGCCCAGGGCTCTTCTCACCTGGACAGATAGTACAGGCAGCTGGAGGACAGACGCCTTCTCCCCGAGGAGGAGCACTTTACTGATGGAGGTCAGAGCCAGAGCCTGTGAAGAGAGAGCCTCTTCAGGACCACTCTGTTTCCCCTTCCCTCTTGTTACATCCTCCTTCTCCCCAGGGGACATGCAGAGGCTTGGCGTGGTCCCCAGGTGGGGGCTTGTGTGGCATGTTTGGAGTGAGCCTCGAGCCTCGAGAGAAATCAAGCCCAAGTTGTACCGTAAGACTTCCTTGAGGCCTCAGTTTCCTCAACTATGACAAGAGATCCGACGGCCAAGTACATCAGAGCCTCACCTGCCCAGTTGTCCATACTGCTAGTCAAGATTCTTCTCCATCACAGGATTTATGCTACCTAAGGCTAAACCAATCAGAGACCTGTATTCCCGAAGAACACGGGGCTTGGTCGATGTGGACTTCTGAGCTAATCGGGACTAATGATACACTAAGAAACTTTTGCTGGGATTTCTCTTAACAGTGTCCTGTTGGAATCAAATGGCTGTGTCTTACAAGCTACTGGGAGCCATGCTGCCACCTAGTGGAGTCTTGAGAAAATGGCACCCTTCCAGGAGGAACTGCACAGAAAGGGTTGGTGGAACTCTCTGAGCCCTTGGATGGGGCCCTACCCACGCTAGATCCGACTCTTGGCTGTTAGAACGCGGGCCTGCCCTTCCTTCTAAGGCAGAGGACGCCCCTGAGAGGTCCGATCCCACAGCCAGAAGAGACCAGGCCAGAGCTCCCTGCAGCTTTGTGGGACAGAGAGTTAAGAAGCAGCCTGAGACTTGGTTTTCATTTGCTCTCTGTCATACACTGAGCTAAATCACAGGATGCAAAACTTCCCACCAGCTCCTCAAACTTACAAAGGTCTGATGCTTCTCTTGTTCCTGGGATTACTAGAGGGATTTGTTCTAGGGACTTCTCTGAAGAGACTCCTCTGCCCACCCCATCCCTCTCATGGTAGTTCTCTCTCTCTCTCTCTCTCTCTCTCTCTCTCTCTCTCTCTCTCTCTCTCATTCTCATTTTTTTTTCAAGACAGGGTTTCTCTGTGTATCCCTGGCTGTCCTGGAACTCACTCTGTAGACCAGGCTGGCCTCGAACTCAGAAATCCATCTGCCTCTGCCTCCCAAGTGCTGGGATGAAAGGTGTGTACTACCACTGCCGGGCTTCATCCTCACTCTTTTTTTTTTTTTAAAGATTTATTTATTTATTATATGTAAGTACACTGTAGCTGTCTTCAGACACACCAGAAGAGGGCATCAGATCTCATTACAGGTGGTTGTGAGTCACCATGTGGTTGCTGGGATTTGAACTCATGACCTTTCGAAGAGCAGTCGGTGCTCTTCCCCGCTGAGCCATCTCATCAGCCCTCATCCTCACTCTTAATGAAGCTCCTCTCTGGCTTTTACAGGAAGCCCTCTTTCTCTTTAAGGTCCCTGTCTGTCTTTCCCATCTTGCCCCATCTCTCTCCATAACCCCGAGCCCCTTTCAGCCTAATATACTGCATTTTCTGAAGGGAGCCATTCCATTTATCAGCTTGCTTCCCGGGACTCTCAGCTGCCACTTTTAACCTCTTTATTGCTATTTTGAACCAGCCAGCACCCTGTGTTTAGTAGCCTGGCTGTAGGGCTTTTTTATTGCCACTGAAAGACTCTGCCTGGGCTTTGTGATGCCAACCACAAGCCCACCAGGTTCAGGGCATGTCACAGTCCCCTAAGGACACCCAAGGCCAGCTAGACTAAGGTGTTCTACCTGGCACCCACCTGTATGCTCTGCAGGGCGCTGACCAGACCAGGTGTCTGGGTCCCTTTCCTGGCATCAATCACCACCAGTAGCCCCTTGGCTTTATCTTCCAGCCTGAGGGTAGAAAACAGAGATCAGGTCCTGCAGGGCAAGGACGACCTGGTGGGAGGGACGAGGCTCAGAGGCTGTGTGTGAACCTGACTGCGTTCCATTCCCAGAGTTCCAACCCCCACCGGTTTCTTTATGTAGGCAGGGCCCCAGATTGTGCAGAACTTACCAGCTCCCACGAGTGGCTTCTCATCTATAGAGGCTGCTCTAGTAACCCAACTTCCCCGGCCAGTGACTGGGCTAGATGGGGGTCATGTGACCTACCTTTCCCAATGAGATGAGACAAATTAACTAAATGTATTCAGAACAATCTATTTTCTCCTTTAAGGAGCTCTTTGAAGTGGGGCGGGGGGGGGAATTGGGAGGTGGGGGACAAGCAAGCCAGAATTGAACAAGAAGAGTAGCCGGCTGAGTGAGACAAAGCCATAAGGAAACCCCCTACTTTGTGTATAATTACTATAACTCATGCAGTGTTGCAGGGAACTGAGTGAGGAATTCGAGGCCTTAAGGCAGACAACCAGAGGCTGTCCTGAATTTAGACTTAGCCACCTGCACCTGCGACACCCCTTGCTGTTGTCACCAGAGTGGGCAGGGAGGACAGTGGCTGCTTCTCAAGTCCCAGGCTGGCCCAATTATAGGCCTAAATCAAACAGGAGTCTTTCCCTGACCCTAATCCAGGGCCCTCAGACTTTGAGCAGCAGGTGGGAGGGGATGCAGAGGGGGTCTGGTGGGCTGTGTGTTCCAATATCCTGGTCAAGGGGGTCTGGAAGACACCTCCAACTGCCTTCACACTTTAAACCACCAGTTTATGGGCACAGCATGTGCGGCCCCCATGGGTACCTGGTCACCTGGACACATTGTTTTGTGTCCCCATCACGAACAAGACTGTGTGAGCATCAGTGGGATCACTAGTGTAATACACCCAGTTCCTGCCCTGGGCAAGAGGGGCATACGTGCTTGCTCTGACCACCCCCAGGGCAAGAGAGGCATTTGCGCTTGCTCTGACCACCCCCAAGCTGGGAAACCGAGACACAGAGCAGCCAAGCAGTATACTTCAAGAGAAGTTGACATCATGTACTCCGCTCACGCCAGTTGCTTGTGACCCTACCCAGGCTCCCTGGTTATTGGGGGGCCAGGGTGTGCCACAAAGGGGGAAAGTCAGTGCCACAGGCCGCAGAGCAAAGTGGATGAGGGAGACGTTCCAGGGTTCTGTCTGCCACAGGGCCAATTCTGCAGAGATGGCGGCCATTTTCCACCCTGGCTTCCCAACTGAAATCAACCTCCCTGGCTTTTTTGTACCCATAACAGTGCTTCTCAAAGACATGTCCAGCCACATCATTTTCAGTAGGAACCTTACTAAAAAGGCAGATTCTCAGGCCTGCTGACCCCTCAGTTCTGGGGACAGGCCGAGAGTTCTGTTCAACAGCTCATCTGTGACTCCAGAGCACCATCCAGTCAGAACCGTGGGTTCCTGCTGTGTGGCTGTGGAATGCTCCCTGTCTCACACCAGCCCAGGAAGGCTGTGGCTGCAGGGACAGAGCCTATCTACCACCCCCGCACATAGCCTGTGGCTGGCTCTTTGATCATACGGTGGATGGAAGGAAGGACCTGGGGCCTCTCCATTACACCTGGTGGAGGGGTGAGGGTGGACACAGTCAAGGTACAAGAGTGTCCTCTTACCTAGGAACACTGTATAAGTAGGAGAGCAACTTCGTGACCTCCAAGGCTGTACACCATGGTGCCTCCCAGGCTTCCTCCGCAGTTGACACCAGAAGCAGAGGCCGCCCCATCTTGTCCCTACCACCTGAAGAAGAGAAGACACACAAGCAATGACAATTCTGGAGAGCCCTCCATGGGAGCCTCCTCCATGACTCTTCAGGCCTTTGTCTACACTGTTTCCACCTGGAAGGTCCTTTTTTCTCTTCCTTTTGAGACCTCCAAACTCCTATTCATCCTCCAGAGACCCACCTTCAAAGCCCCTTCCTGAGAAAAGTCCCTGGATTCTTCTTTAGCACAGAGGGCCACTCACTCCTAGAGCTCCTTGGGGCTGCCTCTGTATAATACATGCACCCCAGGAAGCAAAGCTGGGGTAGTGAGCTCTGGGTCACAGAGACTAGTTCATATCTTCATTTGCTGTGTGTTCCTGGGTTGGTCTGGGCATCTCTGAGCTTTAGTTTCATCTATCTGATGAGACAGATTCAGTTCTGGGCAGATGAGGTTTCTTTGGGGATTAAGTGAGCCAGTTCCTGAGAGTATTTGACACTGAGCCAGGATCAGTGGATGCAGCTGTGGTGACTGGGCACCATCTTTGTCCCCATCTTACACAGCTCATAGCTCGGTACTCTAGCTGACAGGCCATTTCCTGTTCTAGAGATGGGAGCCATGTGTCTCACCATCCTCTCAGAAATCAGCATGGCTGGCAGGGCCTTCCTTCATCCTGTCCTGCCTGTCTAGTGTGCCCCACCCTCCTATCTCCAGTTCCCGAGATCCTCTCTGTCCCCCAGTCCAGCCAAGGCACCATTTCTATATTCCTCACCTTCTAGAACTCTGGCCCCGGCCCCAGGGATCTTGCAGTTAGCTGCCCCTACAACTCCACTGCCTTCTGGGATTGGCTCAGGACAGCATCAGAGCATGGAGGCCTGAGGTGTTGGCCAGGGCATTGAGGTTAGAGCCACACAGCTCTAGCCCTGTAAACAGGAGAGCTTGCAGAGTACAGATGGCTCCAGCAGCCCTGCCTGCCTCCTCTTCCTAGTTCCCACGATATACAAATGGAGTCAGCCCCTGCACAAGTTTGAGTAGCAAAGGGCCAGAGGCTGGATGTCCTGGGACGTGGCAATCATGTGACTGGTGCCTGGCTCTGCCCACCCAGCAAATGCTCCCCAGACAGGAGCAGGGCAATAGGCAGTGCCCCACACGGGAAGCATCACTGTCCACCTGATTTGCTTCTCACTGGCCAAGGAGACCTCTGTGCCCAGAACACTGCCCTTGCCTGGTGGGCGGTGCCAGAAATACAACCTCTAGCCCCCCAAAAACCTTTCTGCTAGGACAATGCTGGGTGATCAGTGTCGCACAGGAATAGGAACAGCAGGTGGGAATGCAGGAGGCTCTTACAGCCACTGAAAAATTCAATAAAGTGTCAACAAATGACTGGGACACCAGCATATGGCCCCTCTGGGATCTGTGGGTAGATGGGCCTGGGAGATATGGACGTCTAGGAGTAGCGAGACGACAAGACAGTTAGTTTCCAAAAGGAGGCCTTTGCTGCTCCTGACAAGTGCTGTTTTTACAAGTGCTGTCTCCTGTTTCAGAAACACCGTTCCCAACATTTACATGGCTAACTCCCGTCACTGCTAAACTTCTTCTAGAAACCTTCCTGGCCTCTCCCATGGGGCCAGATATACTATCTGTGTTTTCCCAGTTCCTGGAGATTTCCTTTATGTTGGATTGCAACGACCTGTTGAGTTTTCTCTAACACCAGAATAAAGGTTTTGTGGGTGCAGGGATCACATTGGACTCCTTTCCTAACAGCGCTGAGTCTAGGTCTCAGGAAACAGTGATAGAATAGCTACAAATCGGGAATTTGAGACCTGCAGCATGGAAGCTGTCCCTAACTGCTCCAAAGCCCCTAAGCAGGCGTGCTCCCCAAGGCTGGAAGGACAAATACCAGAGCCTCATAGATGCCTCCTTCCCTGAAGACTTGCCCTTAAATGTATTAGCTCATTGGCTCAGCCGGCATCCCATTCCAGGATCAGCCTGCAGTTAATGACTGACAGACTCAGGATCGGCCTGCAGTTAATGTCTAACAGACCTAGACGCTAAATACTGACTCTATGCCTTAGCCAATGAGGTGATATAATCAATCCATCCCTCAGAGCCTCCCCAGAGCCTGGCCATAGCCTTCTTCATCTCTTCTTGCTTCGTTCTGTCCCTTTCTCGTGGGAGCCTTTCTAAGAATGTTTGTCTCGGGCTCGCCCTTGGCTGGCTCACCGAAGTCTAGATGGATGGATGGATAGATGCTTGGGTAGATGGACAACTGAACAGACCGGCGAATGGATACCTAGAGACTGCTTTCCTCAAACCCAATCCTTTGGCTGGGAACTTTGCAGCCTCCTGGGCCTTCCCCCGCTTTCCCTGCCAGTGTCTGGGAATGCTCTGCTCCCTCCACTCCCCTCTCCACCCTGGGACCTGGCAGGCAGGCTATCCTGGAGTGGAGAAGCTTGACCCCCAGGGTCTCGATCCTGGGCTTAGGCCTAGAACACTCCTTCAGGCGATGTCCCCCTCCTGGGGGACCTGCAGAATCTCTCCGGAAGCCAGGCGGCTGCCCAGACAGGATGCCTGAGCCAGATCTTGTGGGGAGAGTTGTTCCATCTGGGGAAGAATGACAAAGCAGGAGGTGTTATACAGGAGACAGACTTTTCGAGGGACAGAGTTTTCTCTCCCACCCAAATGATGATACAGCTTATAGCATGATCTGCTCTCTGCCAGTGATGCTAAGTCCTTTCTTTCTGGCACATCTTTGAACCATCAGAGCATCTCTGTGATGTAAGTCCCCAGCTGGGAAAGAGGCCTGAATTCAGAGATGCTAAACATCTGGCCAAGGTCACACAGCATGACCCAAAGCTGGAATGTGAACCCAAACAGCCCAATAGTGTTGCTCAGCTCAACACTAGTGAGATGTCTTTAGCCCACTGAGACTGGGGCAGCAGTGTGGCCCCTGCACCTCACAGCCTGAGGCATCTGCACCAGGATAGGCCTGGCCCTTATCCTGCTGAATGTGAGCTCTTACCTCTGCCTGGAGCCTTGGCTCCACACAGCTGCAGAGAGTTGAGGGGGCACGGGGCCTTCCAAGGCCTGGTATGCTGGAGTAAGGCCTTCTCGGGGGTCACAAGTGGTACCCTCTGTTCTTTCAAGAAAGAGAACTGGAATCCAGGAGCTGGAGACCTAGAGAAGGAGGTGTTCTTATTGAGGCAGTCCTCAGGCTTGGAAGCGCTACCATGTCCGAGTATGGTCTCCTCTGTCTTAGTCTCAGACGCTGGGGCTGCAGGGCCAGCTGAACACAGGAGTGGGGAGAATGCTTGTGTTGCCCCGGGCCTGAGCTGAACCATGGCTTGCGGCATTCCCAAAGGCTTTTGCATGTAGGGGGTTGCTGGTTCTTCAGTGTCTTCCTCCACCAGGCCAGACGTACAGTCCAGCAGCTCTTCTGGGACACTAGTATGGGGCTGATGTGGCTGTGGTACTGCGGTATGGCCAGATGCTTTATGCCTGGCCTTTCTCCTTGAGCCCCTGCTACAGGGCTTCTCCCCTGAGCCTGCTGGCTTTGCGCACGCCCATCTTCCCATGGGAAGTGCCCCAGCAGGCCCCGAGAGAGGCAGAGCCCTTCCAAGCAGGGCCCTTCCAAGCAGAGGTGCCCCCTTAGTCGTGCATCTTGTCTCCTCTGAGTTTTGAGTGTCCACACTGAATGTCACTACCTCGCTGTCTGGAGATGCCCCTCTATACTCTTGGGGAAGGCCCAGGAGAGCCACATAGTCCCCCTCCAGGCTCTGGCTAGCCTCACTGTCTGTCCTGAAGGCCATCTGCCCTGGCCTTGCTGGTTCCACCTTGATGAGGCCTGGATACTTGTCCCCAGACAACTTCCCTTCATCCTTATCCCAGCTCTGGGCTGCAGACCCCTTGCTGCTCAAGTCGTTAGCCTGGTGTGGCTCCTGGGGGCTGCTCAGATGGAGGCCCTCTAGTGGACAGGAGTCCCCGTCTGAGGAGGGGACCTTCACGACTGGGGGTCTGTCATCTACAAACTCTGGACTGGTAATCCTGGTCCAAGGCACAGGTGTGATCCCATTCCCTGAAGCCACGAGACAGTTGTGTAAGGGACGTCCCTCAAAGTCATTGTTGATGGCCTCCAGCCACTCTGGTGTGAAAATGAGAGAGTAGGAGGACTCAGGAATCGGCTTCTTGTCCACCTCACGGAGGTCTGAGGAGAGACACTTGAGTGTCATATGGACAGATTGCTCTTCCCAGGACTCTACTTGAAGGTAGAAATCACCCTGACGTAGCAGGAGTGGGTTGAGTGGCGCCAGGTGTACGACGACCTCATCCCGCAGACACAACGGCCAGCCCTCATGCAGGAAAAGGCAGTGGGTATAGAGGGCCTGCAGAGAGAGGGGGAAGGAACATCAGAGAAACAGGCTCCTGGGGACCTTGGCTTGGGTCAATGTCCTCTCCTCTCCCACATGGGACCTCAAATAGCCAGGGACCAGGCAAAGGCAAGAGATATGCCCAGAACCAGGCACCAAAGAGGCCTTTGCTCTCAGAGTGTGAGAGGTCACTTGCAGGATTCTACCCTTGGTGCTGACCTTGAAGATGCTTGCTAGCCTCCTGGCCTGAAGGGAAGGCCAGTGCTCCAAGTGCTAATCAGCAGGTGTCTTCCATGGTAACCCTGTTTGGCTTGTGACCCTCTCCTCCCCATCTGTCCCAAACTTCTCCCAACCCAGCTGGACCCTCCCTCCTCTCAAAGCCAGGAAGGCATGGGTCTGAGGTCTAAACGGGTTGTTTATACCTGTTATATACTGAGCTGCTCTGAGATTTGGTCTCTCTATCTGCAAATTGGAGTTGACTAAAACACACCGGTACATCTGGGCTGGCATGAGATAAATCGAGTACGGAGGCAGAAAAGCCAACAGGATGCTTAGGGAGGTTCGAGGAACACGGACTCACTCCCTTCTGAAAATACCTGCTTGTGTGCATGCAAGTGTGTACATGATCGAAGCAACATCCATGTGGAGGTCACAGAATAAGTCTGAGGCCTGGGTTCTCTCCTTTCATGTTTGTGTGGTGGGTTCCAGGCATCGACTTTGAGTCACCGAATTTGGGTGGCAAGAGCCTTTGACTAGTGAGTCGTCCTGTTGCCAGCTCCAGTCTCTGGTTTTTAAGCCAAGTAGTTAAAATGACAGAGACAGCACTGAATGAGAAGTCGGGAAACTTGACCCTACCGCTGCCTTGCCAGACTGTCACCTTAAAACGACCATTGCTAGGTTAACACTCTGCCATTGTAATCTCTCTCTCTTTCCCCAGGGGCAGTGGTGCAGAGCTTCAAAGAGGCAACGTGAACCCCCCATGTTCTTAGTGATTGAGTCTTGGTTTGAAGCAGAGAACCTGACCTCAAAGGACCTACCATGCACCCATTTTTGCTCCTGTCTATTCTGAGGTGATGTGTTTAAGGCAGAGAACGGCTGTGAGTTTGCCACTGAGAAAGGAAAGGACAGGGAAAGCATGTTTTTGACTTATTTTTGCTTCTAAGACAGGGTCTCATGTAGCTTGGGCTGGCTTAGATCTCCCACTGTAGCTGAAGATGACCTTGAACTTCTGATTCTCCTGCATCCACTTGCTGAGTGCTGGCTGGCATCCCGGGCACACATCACCATGCCATGTAATGTGGATGAATGCAAACCCGGGGCTTTGACGTATGTTAGGCAAGCCCTCTACCAACTGTGTTATGTCTCCATGCCTTCACTTGTGGTTTGGTCAGTCAAACAAAGTGACAGTTGGTGGCTGATCAGGACGAGGTTCTTCATGCAACAAGGTCAGGGGGTCAGGGGGTCATGGAGAGGCCATAGGCAAAGGCTTCTGGGAGACACTGCATTCTACTATTCCCATTCGGGGGCAGTTGCATGGGGGAGTTTCCTACTAGATGCTGTGGCTCCTAGAGTTGGCATTGTGGCTCTTGTTGGGGCGTGACAGTGGGCTCAGAGGAACTAACGATTGCTCAAGGGTCATTGCCAAACTTATGAGGGACGAGGGCAGGGGGAATCAGAAGTTTGACTTCCTTTATGATTGCCTCACTATTGTGCTAAAACAGGAGAGAGAGGGAGAGAGAGACGGAGACATAGAGAGACAGACAGAGAGATAGAGACAGACAGATAAAAGGACAGGCAGAGAGACAGACAGAGACAGATAGAGACAGAGGGAGTCAGAGACAGAAAGAGAGCACACACATGACTCAGGGGTCTGGTCAATCTTAATACCCAGTTCCTCTGGTCAACAGTGATTGGTCCAGCCATGGACACATGACCACAGTCTGGCCAATAAAGATACTTCCTGGGTCTTTTCTCTTTACAACTGCTGTGGTTCAAAGAAGCAGAGGCAGGAAGCAACAGAATGTATCTTCATTTTTTCCCCCCGAGACAGGGTTTTTCTGGGTAGCCCTGGCTGTCCTGGAACTCACTCTGTAGACCAGGCTGACCTCGAACTCAGAAATCCACCTTCCTCTGCCTCCCAAGTGCTGGGATTAAAGGCGTGCGCCACCACTGCCCGGCTAGAATGTAATCTTCAAGTGGGTTGACTGGGGTCAGCTCATGGCCTGAGTTGGGACTAAGTTGTTTTCCATTACTGCCTAAAACACTTCATTCTCCACTTTGCTCCAAGAGTCACCATCCTGAAATCTCAAGAGGTTTTCAGGGCTAAAAGTGACAGTGTCTTTGGGCAAGCTCTGGAACATTCTCTGTTGCCTCTCTGTGGAAGCCACCTCACCAGGCCAGAGCCAGCTGATACTACTCATGGTGCCAGCACCCAGGTAGGCCCCTCAAGACCAGGCAAGGTCCATAGATACTCGATTGCCCCCTGTTGATGGAATGTAAATGCCATTGGCCCTTGGGTGTCAGAGGGCCATGAGTCAAGTAGCCTATTCTCTCTACTGACAGGTGGCCTTTCCCTTCTGATAAGCAGTGGTTCTTGGGAACTCTCCCCACAGCCACCATGTTTCTTGTTGGGAAGATACACCTTACCCATCTCCTTCTCTCCTCAATTCCAGCCCTCGGGCCTCCTAAGGGAGCTTGTTACCACAGCCCAGGCCCTCCCCAACTTACGCAGGCTGCTTCCCGCACTTGCTCACACAGACGCTTGGCAGGGATGAGGAAATCCAAGAGGAAGCTCAGCCCATCTCCCCGGAAGTCAGAGTCCAGGAGCCGGAACACTTGACCCAGGACAGTGGGGGCAGTGGCTTCAAAAGGCGGGTAGAGCCCTGCCAGGGCATGCTGGATGGCCATGTCAAGGGTGGAAGGGTCCTGCTGGGGACAACAGGGAGGGAGAACAGTTACAGTGACAATGTGGGCAGGAGCAGTGACCACTCCTGTGATCTTCAGACCCCTGTGAGTGAGCCCCTGCTGACTCTCATGGTCAGAGCTAGCCCCTTACTACACACCAGCCTAACTCAGGAACTTTCCAATCCCACACCTCCCTGCCTCGGCCCAGCGATGGCCCCACAGCCCAGCTGGATCCCCATGGTGACATGCCCTCTGCAGCTTCCTTCTTGGCATCCACATCAATGGCTCTCAGCCATATCACACTCAATGGCCTCTCCCTCTCTAGCTCACCCACCTATGACTCCTCCCCTGTCAAGCTTTATGACCAATTTCATGCACTCTCCCTCTCTGCCTCACCAGCCTTTAGTCCTCTGGACTTCAGCCATCTTCCTCAAGGACCCCAGAGCAAACTTTACCCTAACATACCAGGCATCCAGCAACTTAGGTCTAACTGTGGTGCACGACACCAGCCTTCCCCAGCCCTGCTGCTTCTGTCAGTTCCTCCACCATGACAAGAGGCGTCTCTAGCTCACCTCCCACCTCTGCCAGGGCCGTCCCTTCCTCCTAAACACCCGCCTGCCTCTTTCTCACTTCACTTGGCAATGGCCTCTTAATTTAACTTCTGGACTCAGGCCAGCCTTTGCCTGTTCTGGAAGGTACTCAGACTTTGTACCTGCTTCCTCCCAATGTGGTCAGATGCACCCCTCCTCTGGTATCTTATCAGAAAAGTTCCCACACTGACTTCTGGTCCCCAGAGGGCAAATGGGTCAGGCAGGGCCGTACCCAAAGGTACCCGAATCCAAATCTCCACAGCCTTTGAATACAGGCAAAGAGGGACTGAAGGCAATAAAGCCAAGACTCTGAGGCGGGAGGAGAAGGCACTGTCCACTCTCAGTCAGATTCCGAAGGCAAAGAGAGAGGCAACCGGTCCTTCCCATCTGAGGCCCACACAGAGCAGGCCACCCCACCCCATCATTTTGGCAGAATAAGTGAATGAATGAGAAAACGAATACCCACAGATGTACTCTGAAGGAGGGTGGGTCACCATGTTGGGGAAGTTCCCAGAGCAGGGGCAGGGGGGATCCTTAGTACAATAGAATGGGAAGGGGTTTGCCAGGCCTGTAGGCCTCACTACTGTTCCAGCCCCACCCACCTGCTTCCCCACTGCCATGGTCTGACCACTGCCATGGTCTGAGTGAGAATGGTCCCACAGGCTCGTATGTTTGAATACTTTGGTCACCAGTTGGTAGAACTGTTTGAGAGGAGTTAGAAGGTGTGGCCTTGAAGGAGTGGGCTTAGCCTTGTTGGAGAAGGTATGGCCTTGTTGGAGGGGGTGTGGCCTGTTGGAGGGGTGGGGTGTGGCCTGTTGGAGGAGGTGTGCTATTGGGGGTGGGGGTTGAGGTTTCAACAGCTCAAGCCATTTCTACTTGGCATTCTTTGTCTTGCCCTTGTAGGTAAGACTGAGCCCTCAGCTACTGTGTACCACAGCACCAAGCCTGTCTTGTGCCTTGCTACTGGCCACGATGGTTATAGACTCTAATCCTCTGGAACTGTGAGTTCCCAGATAAACTCTTTCTTCTAATAAGTTAAGTTGCCTTTGTCATGGTGTCTTTACAGCAATAGAAAAGTGACTAAGACACCCACCAACCTGGGGACAGAGAGAGAAAGAGATCATAAGTGTCATTCAAGTAAACCCAGTAAGTCCCTGGGCCTGCATCCCTTCATGCTGTGTGCCCCACTCCACCCTGTCTATGCTGGCACACTGGCACACCTGGCTTCTACCTCCTCTTGTGATCTCGATTAGGGACCTGCCCTCTCTAGACCTCATCTGCAGCCCAATTGTCTGTTTCAGTTTTGGAAATGTAATTACACATGACCTTCAGCATTTGTACTGTTAAAAGTTATTTTTGTTTGTTTGGTTTTCTTTTTGACATCTACCCACTGTGCAGAAAGGTACATAATTATGTTCCTATCTCAAAAGGAAAGGAGAGAGAGAGAGAGAGAGAGAGAGAGAGAGAGAGAGAGAGAATCCGTCTCCAGGCACTTGCTGTAGACCAGCCCTACACTCACAGTCTCTTGCTTGGTGTCACATACAATGATGCCACTGCTAACCTGGGGCATGAATCCCATTTTGCAAGCAAAGATCAGTGCCAACCTCGCCCAGGGTCTTAGTGAGAACAAAAGAGACAGTGCAGCCCGACCCAGACCCTCGGTGCTGAAGACAACTGGCTTTCTTGCCCTGCCTCTGGCTGCCTGCTCCGTCTGGGGGTCACTCCTTTCAGGACAGTCTGCCCAGGATTCTAGCAGCCTAAAGAAACCACAGAGGAGAAGCCAGGTCTGTCCACTGAGCTGACCTTGGCTTATACCGGCCTGCTTGCATTTGCCACGTGCTTTAGCCAACTTTAGAGGTGGCTGGAGAGTGGGAAATTGTGACAAGCGGACAGGCGGCTCACTATCTACCAGTCAGGGTCTCCCGGGTCTCAGAACTGTCCAAGAATTCAGGAAGAACATGGTGAGAAGGCCCCAGAGACTGGAGGAAGGAATGCTGGCCCCTCGCCATCACAAATGAACTGGGCAGGCCAGCCTGGGACCACAGGAGTCTAAGTGTTACTGCCAGACTCTAAATGATCTCTGTGAAACTTGATAGATGTGTTTCCACTCCTTCCCAGGGAGGGCAGCCCAGCCCAGCCCAGGAGTCAGTTGTTCCTTGCAGGAGCCAGGCGTGAATGGGTGCCGAAAAGGATGGAGACAGGACCCCGTTTGCAACTGGGGCCAGAGAAAGAGCTCAGCACCCCAGCCAGAGACGGACTTACGAAATGGAGCCCTACTTTTCTTTTTGAAGTGCTGAGCTGGAACCCAGGGTCTGTGCATGAGAGGCACAGCTATCACCGCAGGCCCTCCCATCCCTGATTGTGTCCCACCGAGTCACGCCTCCAGTCCTCAGTCTTTTTCCAATAGGTTCTTAACAGAAGCTTAGGTTAACCTTGAACTCACTCTGTAGCCCAGGCTGGCCCTTACTTTCTACCTCTGCCTCCTGAGTGCTGGGACTGCAGGTATCTACCACTGCTCTGGCCTCCACACGTCTATCTCAGCAGCTTAGCAGTGAGCCTGGTCTGTTGTCCTCCTAAACGTTCAATAAAACAAGCAGAATCTGCAAATGCAAGGTGTACGGTCAGATACACGTTTACCTGCGTATCCCTCCTGACAAACACTATCCAGCTCAGTGTATGAGAGTTCCATCACCCCACACAGAGGCTCACTCCTAGCCATCTTATCCCCACCTCTACAACTAAGCTTCTAGTATAATGTTTTCAAAGAAAATTTTCCATACAGAGTAATCCACAGAATGTGAGTAGGTCCAGACAAAACCCAAGTGGGCATTAAGCAACGTTACCCTGAGGGCAGTGACGGGCAGGGGCCTCACGAGGCAGCCTTTTAATTTTCTTCTGAGCTTGCTACATTTTCCAAACATTCTGGAACCAGTGAGTGTAGCTTTTATAACCATGGGGAAAACATAAAAGTATGATCGTGTGCTTTTAAGGCTGGCTCCTTTTTTAAATGGCCTCGCCAGATGTTCTTAACTGGGCCTTCTGAGATGTGGGTTGGACTGCCGTATAGGTCCAGATCTTTCCACTTACTCCGCAGAGCCAAGATTCTAGTCTCACTTGGTGTGGTTGCTTCCTCCTCCTCCTCCTCCTCCTCCTCCTCCTCCTCCTCCTCCTCCTCCCCAACCCTCATGGGAAGGGCTAGTGTGGGCAGGGTCCTAGAGCACTGCCTCCACTCAGTGGGAAAGCTAACACGAAGCTTGTCGTTGGGGAAGCACTTGCCTAAAGTGCACAGACTTGGGTTCCATCCCCCACCACAAACAAAGAAGAAAACAAAAACCTAGGAAAGGTGAGACACTGACTACTACGGCATGCCAGGTGACTTTGGCCCCCGGCAATAAATAAATACACTTATAAATAGGAGCCTCTGGAGGGCTCAGACTCCCCCGAGAGTTTTCGTTCTGTAGTTGACTATGGTTAAGACAGAAGCTCACAACTGGTAGATATGCAGACAACAAGTGTCTGTGGCATGCTCAGCCACAAATGAGCATCTGTATCATACCATATGATACACGTCATGTCGACTGCTCAGACCATCATGGAAGATGAGGAAGAAAGGTTTTAAGACCTAGAGCTTGGAGATGCCCAGCTGGCTTTTAAATCCCAGCCTAGACAAGTTTCAGAGGAGGGTCCCCAAGAACTGCTGGGGAGAACAGTGTCTCCTGGACATGACAGAACCAGGCACTCATGAGCTCACAGCATCTGGGGTTACCTGCACAAGGGCTGCACAAGAACAAGCCAGTCCGAATTCCAGCCTGAGGTGGGGAGAGGCCCGCGGCCTTTCTTCCCCTGCTGAGGCGGAGCTACAAACAGTGGAGACCTTCTGCAGGAGATAGAGTCCATTTTCTTTGATGGGGGGGTAGCCCTAAGTAGATTGACCAATCTCCAGAGGATGACCCCAACATCCGTGAGTGTATAGGCAGCACAAATTGAACTCCACTGGCTATAAAAACAAAACAACACAACAACAACCACAAAACAAAACAAAACAGGATTTGGGAAGGAGGGGGACTGGAGAGAGGGTCTGGGAAGTGTTGAGGAGAAGTGAGTATGATTAAAATACATTGTATACTTGCTCGAGATTCTCGAATTAATAAACGTATCCTATTTGTTTTTGTTAAAGCACTAGGCATATCCATTCAAGGGCCTTTCTAGAATTGTCCGTATAATTTTGTTCCGGAAGGTGTGGGGTTAGGATGTGGTTTCTAAATGGACAAATCTTTAGTTGCTGAGAAAGTCTCAATGGTCTGACCTCAGCCCATGTCCCTGCTCCTGCCCGGGAATGGTCTAATGAGGCGGCTTGCCGGTGAGAAACGGAAGCAGATAAATGTGAGAAAGCATACCACGGACCCTTGCTGAGGACCCCCAACCACCCATCTCAGAGGAGCACTAGGCCTGGGACACTGCAGCCTGCCCTGCCTGACCTATGGAGTATTCAGTAAACCTCCCAGTGTTTGAAGGTGGGCCAAAGCAAGCAGATCGGTGAGCCAGCTGCTGCCCAGCAGGTGTCAGGCTTCGAGCTTCCTGGGACTGGCCTCTTGAACTTGTCTAGGCTGAGGTTCCAAAGTCAGCTCCCCAACTGCCTAATCACATCCAACTCAAATTGCTTGCGCTTTTTGTCTCTGTGTGGGTGGATGGGGGTTGGAGTGAGAATCCAGTTCTTTATAAACCAGCTTTCAAATCAGCTCTTTATAAACAAACTTTCAAAACTGAAGTACAGCCCAGATGCAGTCAAACAGGACAGGAGTGGGTGTCAAAAGAGCTGTGTTCAAGTTTAGCTCAGCCATGAGGCATCCAGGGGGTTGTTTCTGCTTCTATGAGCCCTCCCTAGTCTCATGTTTGTCCTTGTCTCTGTTCTCCTGTGCCTCTGGCCTGGGGTAAAACTTCTCGCTCAAGCTACAAGATGACAAAGTTGCTCCGTAGGGCTGCCTCTGATCAGGCAAGCAAGCCTTCTGAGTGAGGCCCGAGCTAGGTCCACTCCATGTATGGTTTTACATGATTATCCTGACAATTCTGTGGGCTGGGTATCTTCTCCCCATTTTACAGGTTAATAAACAGAGGCTCGCATCCTCCTCTGGGTCAGTGGACAGGAACATCGTCTGAGGCTCTCTGAAGACTTTCAGACACAGAGAGTTGTGGCTGTCAGTAACATCAGGTAGCCCCCTGTTGCTTGTCAGCCTAGTACTGAGGTCTCCCATCCGATCTTCCCTGTTTCCTAAACAGACTCAACTCTAGGAGGGGCTCCCCCCGCCCCCTGTCATCCGCCTGCCCCATGTGCAAGGTTTTCTTGCCACGCTCACATACTTGGGTTAGTTATTTGCTTAATATTTATTCTTGATTATTCAATGTTTGACTTCTCTTCCTATTCATCTTCAGTGTAAATTTGCTTTATTTATTGTCGTATGTTTGTGCCATTTCAATCACTTCTATGACAATTCCCTCTAAGCGCTTCCTCGTTTAGCCTATGACATCCCATCCTGGGCACCCGCTGTCTCTGCTCACACTGTACCCATCTCTGTACAAGGTAAGTACCGACCCCCCCTCCCCTTCAGAGTCCTGCCAGAGGGACATCTCTCCTCAGGTTTCCATGGTGCCTGTGCTCACAGACAACAAATATAGACTCCTGCTAGACTCGCCCACTTACTCTAAATATGAGAAAGAGTTGCAGGTTGAAGGCTGGCCCAGACAGCTTAGTGGGATCCTGTCTCAAAATCAAGTAAAAAAGAGAGCTGGGGTGTGGCTCAGTGGTAGAGCAATTGTTTAGCATGCATGAAACCATAGGTTTTTTAAAAATCACAGTACCAGATCTCCTCCAGTGGCCAGCCAAATGGCTCAGCAAGTTAAGGTGCTTGCTTCTAAGCCTGGTGATCAATTTGATCCCACCACAGGAGAGAACCCACTCCCAAAAGTTGTCCTCTAACCTCCACATGCATACCACAAAGGCACGCTAGAGTGACAAGCTGCAGTGAGTGGACCGTGAGCGGATAGACCACAGTGGTTTGGTTTGGATGGATAGTATAGGAATTTCCCAGCAAAGACAGCACATGCAAAGGTCCTGGGGCAGGAGGGATTCTGAAACCAGGTCCAAGTATTCAGGGCACAAAGTTAAGACTGGAGAAGAGAAAACAGTGGTGAAGATCCCACATAATAACCTGGATGGGATGTAGTCGCATACATGCCTATCCCCCTAGCACTAAGCCTGACAGACATGAGAGGATCCCTGGGACTTTTCCAGCCTAGCCAATAAAATGCAAGAATCAGGTTCAGGGAGAGAGCCTGGCTCTAAGGAGGTAGACAGAAGATAAAGAGCCTCCTCTGGCTTGTGTGTGATGCAGGCACACATATACATGCATGTGCCATGTCATACACACCTAACACGTATACATATACAACCACTGACATTCCCTCACACCACATCACAAGACACCACACACACACACACGCATGCATGCATGCACACATGCATACACATGCACACACACATACACATGCACACACGAATGCACACATATGTGCATGCACATATGCAAATAAAGACAGAGATAAAAGCATGGCCATCCTGCCCCCCAGGAAATACTTTCTCCATTATAGCTATCACTTATGGCTGTTACTTACAGCTGTTCTGAGGAGCACCCCAGGGTCTGACCTTTGACCTGAGAGTCTGTGGGTTTGTTTGTTTGTTTGTTTTTAAGAAAAATGAATAAACTGACTCCACCAAACCCAGAGCTTTAACAAATAGATGAGCTGTGGCACCAAGGTGGCTTTGCAGGGTGAGAATTCCAGCAGTTCCACTTCGTACTTCTAGAAGGGTGACATTGCCAGCCATGGAGGCTCCTTGGCTTCAGGTTCTCATCTGTGGGATAAGGGGCTACACGTCTGCAGTTAGAGTTGGTGGGAGTCGTGTGTCTCCCACTCACAGAGAGCCCAACACTGGGCTTGCTATAGAGAGAGGCAGACAATCACTGCCTTAGGCCATCCCACTCAGGATGTGCTTTTATGTTCCAAAAGCGGTGTGTACCATGCCTCTGGTGTCTGACTTTGGGAGTCTGTCTGTGTGCAGAGGTGTCTGTTCATTTTTCAGCACGAGCAAGCAGGTACATGAGGCCTGTGTGCTTGTATTCATTGTAGTTCAGAGACTGGTGTGTGCATGCACGGTGTGAATGCACCTCTCTGTAGAATTCTGGGTGTGGACCTGCACAGGAAGGGAAGCCCACCCAAGCCAGCGAATCAGAGTCAAGGGGTGAATGCCCTGGCCTGTCTGTGCCTACCTCCCACCCCCTCCCACCCCCTCTCTGTCCAAATCCCAGGAGATTTCCAAAATTGCTCCAGAGAATCCTCCCCAATCCTAAACCTGTCTGGAGCCGAGCTAAGACTTCTCTTTGATTCTTTCTTCCCAGACACTGACCCAAAGGCACACACAACTCTCCTAGAGGCCCCCTTCCCAGGGTGCGGCCTAAGAAACCCGGGCACAGAGGTACTGAGAGGTACCCCCTCAGCCTTCTCCCCAGATGCCTCTACACCTCAGCCCCATGGGAGGACCCCGTGCTCCAACGTGTGCAAAGTTAATTTGCCAAACACTCGTGTCTAAAATAGCAAAGAGACCGAAGATTTGGTGAGTAATTCCCTCGAACCCACTCTCCTGCCCTCAGGGTCCGCCCTTTCCCAGAACTACTAAGCTGTCCTGGGGTTGGGGGGCTTTGATTCCTGTCTCATTCCAGACCCCCTACAGGACCCAGCACTGTCAATCTGCATAAAGTTGAAAGCGCTAAAAACATCCCAAGTTTTCTGCAGGGCTCAAGGTCCAGAACTCCAGTTCAGATTTGCATACTGGTTTGGAGCGAGATGAAAGCGTGCATCCTGAGGCCCTAGCAGGACGCGCGGCACAGGGGTGGATCTGAGCCCCACTCTTGTCCCAGTCCTGCGGGAGTTGCGCACGCAGTGAAGCAACGACCCAGACCAGGAACCGAGGGTCTCTAGGTGCACCCACACACATACACCCACACCCCACACCCCCGCCCCCCCCCCAGACCGTGC
Source organism: Mastomys coucha (assembly GCF_008632895.1). Classification (NCBI taxonomy): domain Eukaryota; kingdom Metazoa; phylum Chordata; class Mammalia; order Rodentia; family Muridae; genus Mastomys; species Mastomys coucha. The sequence goes on from NW_022196897.1 coordinate 144,207,880, forward strand.
TGGAGAAAATCCAGCAGAGTGAGGTGGTCCAGGCCCAGGAGGGCGTTACCATGGTGATGCTCCTCTGTCCCTGCGTTGACAGTCTCTGTCCCGCGAAGCTCTCGCTCTCCTAGCTCTGGAGAGAGTGCGAAGGGCGAGCGGGGACCTTCCAACCCGGCCTCATCCCGAGGGGCAGCCAGACCCGGACAGGGAAGAGGGAGAGGGGACTCAGACTGAGGAAGCGAAAGGGAGGGGGGGGAAGAGGCGGGCCACCCCGTGGGGGGCGGGGCGGCGGCAGGACAGCGGCCTTTTGTGCGACGCCTTGCCCTGCGCCCGCCCTGCAGCCGCGGCCGCTGCGGGTGACAGGAACCCGAGGTTCAGCCCACCCCACACCCCCTGCCGAGGCCACCGGAACCGTCTAGGGGTGTCTGGCGCTGCCCAGCGCTCCCTCCAGCGGTCTCCACCCAGGACCGCTGGCTCCTTGTCCCTATCTGCAAGTCATTTTGTCTCCTAAGCCTCAGTTTTCTCACCTGTAAAATGGGGAGGTGGTGGAGGAAATGCTGGTGAGGATAGCACCCCTTTCTGGAACTAGGCTTGGGGTGGTGGGTAACACACACACACAACTTTCAAGAACTTGAAGCAGCCATTGACAGACACCCACATTGCTGTGAGGCAGCGTGCTCCAGACAGCCACCATGCCTGTGGACACCCTAGCTCTGGAACCAGTCATGGAAGGAGAGGCGGGCTATTTGGAAGCCCCCACCTAAGGAGTTCGGTAACAGGTTTCCTGTTGGATGACTCTGGAGTTGATCCATTTATTATCAAATACTGTGCTGAACCAGAACACAGAGACTCCCTGTCTGGGGACAGTGGAAGGGGGTGGGGTTGTCATCTGCCGGAAACGGGAACAAGAACTAGAGGGACAGAAAAACTAACTGCTGAGAAGGAATGGAGTTGATCAGGAACTCCCTAGAGGGAGTTGGAGAGATTTGGCCGCTCTTCTAGAGGACCCAGGTTCGGTTCCCAGTGCCCATATGGCCACTCACAAACACCTACTAAGGGGATCTAACGCCCTCTTTTGGCCTCAGAGGGCACCAGGAACACACATGGTACACAGATACACACGCAGGAGAAAATGCCTTTTTTTTAAAAAAAAGAATGTTGAGAACTGAGTGAACGGAGAGGGGCAGCAGGAAATGGAGTTCTAGGCAGTGAGAATAGCACCTGTGAGGGCTCCAGGGTGATGGCTTAAAAAGATTCTGACAAGTAAGTGGAGACTGAAAGCACAGCATGGTGGTAAAGGCTTCCCTTGCCTCGCTCACCACTGATTATCTAGTCTCTTCACAAGAACCTGAGTTAAGAGCCATCCCAAATCCTTTCCTGCCCCTTGAGCCTCTGGGGTTTTGTTTTGTTTTGTTTTGTTTGTTTGTTTGGTTTGTTTTCTTTCTTTCTTTCTTTTGGTTTTTCAAGACAGGGTTTCTCTGTGTAGCCCTGGCTGTCCTGCAACTCACTCTGTAGACCAGGCTAGCCTCAAACTCAAGAAATCCACCTGCCTCTGCCTCCCAAGTGCTGGGACTAAAGGTGTGCGCCACCACCGCCAGACGTATTGTTTTGCTGTTGGACTAGTAATCCCCTAATAGTCTCACTATGCTGTGGGGCTCTGAGCATTCCATAGGGATGTTATTTAAACATCAGATAACCCCTCCCTAAGAGGCAGAGAGGGCAGGGGAGCTTTTGTTGTTATTTTGTTTTGTTTGAGACAGGGTCTTATGTGTCCCAGCCTGAGGTAGAATTCCTTATGTAGCTGAGGGTGACCTTGAACTTCTGACCTTTCGGCCTCTCCCTCCCTAGTGCTGAGGTCACAGGCACGCACTGCTACTTGTGTTTTATGTGGGTCTGGGCCTTTGTACATGCTAGGCAAACGTTCTGCCAACGGCCTCATAGGAATGCATTTGTTTAAGGGGAAACAGCCTTCAGTTTACCGTGCAGGATTCAGCTGGGAGGTGGAGTTTGTGAGTTCTGGACTGCAGCGAGACAGAAGCAGCTCAAGGTCAGTTTTCCAGGATTACGGGAGACAGAAAGGATTCTGAATTAAGTAAGCAGAGAAAATCACATTGAAAGGCCTCAGGTGCTTGCAGAGTCTGTGAGAAAGCTTGGATCTCTCCTCTGGAAAGAATGCTCCAGAAGTCTCACTGTCTCACTGGAATAATCTGAAAGCCCCTGAAAACCTGGGGGACTGCTTCAAGCTGTGAGCATGCTAAAATGAAACTTTCTGCACATCAGACGCTCTTGCAAGTAAACTGTGGGGCGGACCCAGCCACTGGCAACACTTGAGAGATGAAGAGCCCCAGGCAGAGCATGAGGGGGGTGGGAGAGGCAGAGAGCTGCATTCCTGGACTGAACAAGGCCTCCATTCTAGAAACCACTCCATTAACTACCTTGGTGTGCTGCCTGAATGAGTCCCAGACATTCCTCTTGCCTGGGTCACTGTCCTTAAGCCTTAGAAGGACAATCCAATCAGGACAAGCTTACGTGTGCTCAGGAATCCAGTAGAGCTGCCCATATGAGGAAGAGCTGGTCATCCAAGAGGAGACTAGAGTTCATAGGGAGGAGGGGGTAGGCCATAAAATGGACTCTAAATGACACGGGCCACTGCTGGGTCTCAGAAGCCATCACACCCTATGCCCATGTGTGTTTTTCCCAAAATATGCTGTGTGGATATGACATGACTGTGTGACAGACACCCAGGAGTGTGTTTGCTCATGTGTGCACTTCTATATGTGCACATAAACACACACATAGAGACACACACATATACACAGATACACACACATATACACACACTGACACACCTGACACACATAGATACAGAGACACACACAGATACACAGACACAAAGAGACACACACAAATACACAGACAGAACACATATAGACATTTACACACACACTGACACACATAGACACAGAGACACACAGAAAGACAGACACACACACAGATACACAGACACAAACAGACATACACACAGAGATACACAGACACATACATACACAGATACACAAACACCCAAAGACAAACACACACACAAAGAGAGACACACAAATACACAGACACACATAGACACACACAGATACACAGAAACTCAGATACACGCATACACACATAGAGAGACACACAGATACACAGACAGACAGATATACACACACAAACACACACACACCCCTATCTGGTCCGAGCCCATAGAAACCCTTCTGAGCCTCGGATTCCTCTTGTGTTCAGAACACCACTTCTCACAGGACTGCTGTGGGGCTTCATCAGGCAGGCACATGTTCAGAGCTCTGGGCTGGACGTGGTCCCTCTGGACTTTCCAGTGGATTCCCAAGGGTTGGTTAAGGATTCACATCCTCTCCCTTCAGCCAGCAAGGAACTGAACCGTGTCCAATTGCTAGGCTACACTGGAGAAATCAACCCCACCCCCACCCCGTCTGACATCTGCTGGTGGGAGGATGGAAGCTGGTGACGAAGACGTGGGAAGAGTTTCTGCTGGTGAATCCTTGGGTGGTCCTGAGAAGATCACATCCCCCTCAGAGCCAGAGTTTCCTCAGCGGACAACAGAGGTTCCAGATGCTCCTGGAGGAGGGCTGAGGGAATCCCCTGAGATAATCCATTGGAAAGGTGAAAACCAAGCCTGAGCTATGACAGGTCTTAAACAACTGGCAGCTCTACCTGTGACCTTGAGACTTGGGAGGTCAGGTGCTAGGACACCTCAACAAGGGGGACAGGCTCATCTTGGGGAAAAGGGGGTTGCCAAATTTAGGGAGAAAGTCATGGGATTCAAAGTTCATCTCTTTTGCTAAATATGTGTAATGACGGTAAGGACGCCAGACACTTGGTATCCATGTATATCCTTGCCCTTCCCTGTCCATGACAGACATCAATAATCAATTACAGAACTTCCAGTGAAACCTGAGGCAGCCTCAGAATCCTCCTCAATGTCCAGTAAAGGCAGATGCCACCAGTCAGCACAAGTGATCATGGGCCTGACATTCATTTTTCATCTGTGGGCTGGCATGGAGGAAGGCACAGGTTCCCAAGGCTGAGGAGTCCCCTCTGAGTCTTGCCTTAAACTCCTGGTCGAATGGAAGAGTGATTCAGCACTTGTTCAGCATGTGTGAGGAAGCCCTGTGTTCCATCTCCTGCATGGTGAAAGCAGACACAAGGCCCACCTCTAAGGCTCTTGAGAATGAGTAGATACTGAATGTGTGGCAAAGACAATCCATGGAAATCCCCTCAAGTTAAAGCCAGAGTCACGGGAACCTTCAAGACCAGCCTCGTGGGCAGTCCCTGTGAGCAGGTGCCCTGGTACACTTTCTATGGCCGCAACACCACACCCTGAGGCAGAACAGCTTATGAAGAAAAGAGGTTTATTCAGCTACTCAGGGGCTGGAGTTGAGCTCAAGATAATGGAAATGTTGACTAGTAACAGACAACAGGGAAAAGTATGACAGACAAGTGGACCAGAATGTGCCAAGAGACAGGGAATGTGAGTTTTTCTTGCAAGGCATGAAAAGTCAGGAGGGAACTAAAAGGGACCCTCCCCTGAGACCCTCCTAACTGCTGGGTGGAGGTAGTGTTAGAGGGCAGCCAAGGACCAGAGACTGTCAGCCTGGGGTGTGCATCCCACAGGCTCTAGGGGTTGCTAAGTCATCCCTGCACTTCCTTGGGCTCTAGCCTTTGGGCCCTATACCCTGCAACTTCTCTTTCCTTCCACCCCAGCCCTGTCTTGTTATCGTAGGACAGACTCCATGGCTGATTCACACAATGGCTGTGGACTCTAGGGCCAGTAGGCTCTGCTCCTCTTCATCTGGAGAGGCGGCTGCCAACTGAGGGAGGGAGGGGAGAGAGGAGTGCAGCCTACTTAGGCCTTCCTGCCTCCCTCTCCCTCCCCCCCACATGCCCAGGTCCCCCCCCCGACATCCCCCTCCCCCATCCCAGGAGATGGCTTTTTTACAATGCCTACTCCTTCTTGGAGGACCAAGACCTCAGGGAAGCCTGGCCTAGTGGCCCACATCCATCCTTCTTGACTCTGATGCTCAGGGCTTCTCCCTCCCTCAGGAGTTCACCTTCGGCTGAAGGAGGCAACACCACAGAGCTGGGCTGTGGGTATAAACAGGCTGGAGTCTAGAGGAGGGAACCCAACCACACCTCCTGGAGGGGGTCCTGTCAGAGAGGGTTTCTCAGAGAAAAGGACACTTGCACTAGGGTTTGGAAGGAGAAATAGAAGTTCACTGTGGGGAGAAAGGGGAAGACATTTGAACCAAGGAGATGATGTCTGCAGCTGGTCGTTGCAGGCCAGTTCTATAAAGTCAGAAAGGAGCTCTATGTCTATAAATATTTGCCGAATGAATGTCTGAGGGGGAGACAGCTCTGGTGCGGCTGCACCAGTTTCAAGACTGGCAGTGGTTCAAACCAGGCAAACAGAAAGTTAAAAAGACTATCAGTTGAGTGGACCTAGATCTTAAACTTGGGGTGCCTGTCCGCCAGCTCACCAGAACTCATAGCTGTTCACCTGCTCGTCCACGTGGCCCCTGCACAGCACACAGCAGACATCTGCAACGCTCATTTCCTATGAGCTGCTCTTGCAGATTCTGGACTGTGAATGGGTCTCAGGGACAGGCAAACAGTAGGTGCTCAATAAATGTCTGTCTACCAGGTGGATGGATAGTGTGGTGATTTTAAAAGATGCTCACAGATTTCTTACTCTCTTCATTGAGGGAAGAAGCCCCTTGGTGTGGGCTAGACTTTGAGACTGAGGTTTCAACATGAAGGCCGGTGAGGTATGCCTTTCAAGATGATGTTACTAAAGACATTGTGGCTCTGTCTTGCTGCTTGTTCAGTGGGTACACCCAACATCATGTGTCTAGGACACTCAAGTATCCCTGTGGACATGCTCAGATGAGGCAGTCTGAGGCTGCTGTTATTGGTAAACACTTAGGGAGCCATCTTCACATGGGTCCTCATCCTAGGCAAGCCTTTGAGCAGCTGCATTCCAGCCTGAAACCCAATGGCCACGCTATGCATGACCCTGGGTCAGGGCCATCCTGTAAAGCTGCTCCAGAAAACCCAGTCCACAGAAACTCCAGGAAACAAAAGTTTGGTTGGTTCACACTGAGCTGTGAGAGAGCTCGTGAAGTACTGACAGGTAAGCAAGGGAGAGGGTTGGGTGGGTTGGTGGAAAATATATGGATGTGTGGGTGAGTGGATGGTCAGGTTGGTGAATGAATGTGTGGTAGGTTAGTGAATAGAAGAATAGTAGTTGAATATATGGTAGATGGGTGGAAGGATGATGAAGGATAGATGGATGGATGGATGGATGGTTGGATGGGTAGGGAATGAATGGATAAGTGGGTGGGTAGATGGCTAAGCATGTGGACACACAGGCAGTCAGATTGGTGCATGGATGGACGAGTGGGTAGGTTGGTGGAAAGATGAATAGTGGGTGGATAGGTGGATGGGTAGGTTGGTGGATACATGAATAGTGGGTGGATAGGTAGATGGGTGGATGGATGGACAAGTGGGTAGGTTAGTGAAAAGATGAATAGTGGGTGGATAGGTAGATGGGTAGGAGGGTGGATAGATGAATAGTGGGTGGATAAGTAAATGGGTAGGAGGGTGGATAGATGAATAGTGGGTGGATAGGTAGATGGGTAGGAGGATGGATAGATGAATAGTGGATAGATGGGTAGGAGGGTGGGTAGATGAATAGTGGGTGGATAGGTGGGTGGGTAGGAGGGTGGATAGATGAATAGTGGGTGGATAGGTAGATGGATAGGAGGGTGGATAGATGAATAGTGGATAGGTGGGTAGGTAGATGGGTAAGAGGGTGGGTAGATGAATAGTGGGTGGATAGGTGGGTGGGTAGGAGGGTGGATAGATGAATAGTGGGTGGATAGGTAGATGGGTAGGAGGGTGGAAACATGAATACTGGGTAGATAGGTGGATGGGTAGGAGGGTGGAAACATGAATACTGAGTGATAGGTAGATGGGCAGGTTGGTGGAAAGATGAATAGTGGATGGATAGGTGAATGGGTAGGAGGATGGATGGGTACAAGTGCATTAGGTAGTCAGTAGTCAGAGGTTCCATTGGGAAGGTAGGAGCTCCCATCCTAATCCCAATAAGTTTACTATCCTGGAAATCTGGAAGAAGTTCATCATCCTGGAGTGCCATGGTTACCTCTGAGTTTTAGGCAGGTCACCCAGGCAGCCAAGCAGGGAAAGACAAAACTGATGACCTTCAGCCAAGAGGTCCACAGAAATCCTGTGTCTATTGCCCCAGCTCTCTCCAGCAGCCCCTGCATCCTGGCCCTGTCATTCCTCAGCCAGGGTGGCCTCTGAACCCTACAGAAGGTCAAGACTCTAGCATTTCTCAGAGACTGCATCACGCTCCTAACTCGGAGCATCCCCCACCCCGTGTTTGTGTGTGTGTGTGTGTGTGTGTGTGTGTGTGTGCATGCGCAGTAGAAGATCAGTTTGTTTAATAGTCGGGAAGACTCAGGACAGAACTGGCCTACATTCAAGGACCAAAAGGAAGGGACATGAGAAATTGTAACCCTATGACCTTATGAACCTGTGCAGAGACTTGGCTGACTCCAAAGATGAGGTAGGCAGCCATCGCTACCAGCCTCCAAAGAGCTAGGAAGCTAGCATAAGACTCAGGGTGGGGCTGCTATTTAGGATTACCCAGTATGCGTCCTGGGACACAGACACAGAGAGAATGTAAACCCAGGCCACAGTGACAAACTACACCTCACCCATCTTTCTGGCAAAGGTTCCAAATCCTGGCATTGGGCACCTTCACACTGTGTGGATGTCTGCAGTGGCTCTGTGGGCACCTTCACACCGAGTGGATGTCTGCAGTGGGTCTGTGTGAAAGGCTTGGCTTCCAGCTGGGGACTGCTATATGAGGCAGAGCCTTTAGGAAGTGTGGTGGTTTGAATGAGAATGAATGACATAGGCTCTTCTATTTGAATGGCTGGTCCGTACTGGTGGAACTGTTTAGGAAGGATTAGGAGGTGTGGCCTTGTTGGAGGAGAGGAGTGGGCTTTGAGGTTTCAAACACTCACGCCAGCCCCCAACCCTCTGCCTCCAACTTTTAAATCAGGATGGCAGCTCTCTGCTTCTGCTCAAGCATCATGCCAGCCAGCCTGCCTGTCACTATGTTCCTCACCATGACGTTCATGGGCTCACCTGAAACTGTAAGAAAGCCTACACATTAAAAGCTTTCTTTTATAAGATACCTTGGTCGTGGTGTCTCTTCACAGCAAGAGGACAGTAACTGAGGGGGTGAGGATCTAGGAGGTTTGAGGTCACAGAAGGCATATCCTGGAAGGGGGTCTAGCCTCCTCTTCCTCTTCCCATACCTCCTCCCCTCCCTCTTTTTTTTTTTTTAAAGATTTACTCATTTTATTTTTATGAGTACTCTGTAGCAGTCTTCAGACACACCAGAAGAGGACATTTGATTCCATTACAGATGGTTGTGAGGCACCATGTGGTTGCTGGGATTTGAACTCAGGACCTCTGGAAAAGCTGTCAGTGCTCTTAATCACTGAGCTATCTCTCTAACCCCCTCTCCTCCCTCTTTGACTGCTGTCATGAGATGAACATCTTGCCTTTACCATATGATGCCCTCTGCCACTAGGTTCTTCTTCACCACAAGCCCAAAGATAATCAGGCCAGATGACTGGGCTGGAATTCTAAAATCATGAGGCAAATAAACCTTTCTGCATGTTATCCTCATTTCTGAATTTTGTACAGTAGCAGAAGTCTGATCAAAGTCCTGGGAATGCCTCATAAAATAAACCAGCTAGCAAATATGGCACACACATTTCCCCACAGTGTAGGTCTCTCACTTCTAGGTCATGTTTAACAAGATAATTCTGCAAATATAAAGAAGCCTGGCACACAGTTTATTCCCTGAGTTTATAATAGAAACATGTTGGAAATGCTCAAATATCCATCTGTCAGTACTTTTCCAATGGTTGTGACCAAACACACTTAAGATGCCACTTCTGGGAGGAAAGGCTTATTTTGATGCAGGATTTCACAGGACATGGCCCATCTTGGAGGGGAAGCCTGGCACAAGGCAGGAAGGAGCATGGAGCCCATTTGTCTTACCTGGTGCCGAGCAGAGAGAGGTGTGTGTCAGAGCCCAGCAGAGAGAGGTGTGTGTCAGAGCCCAGCAGAGAGGGGTGTGTGTCAGAGCCCAGCTTAGAGAGGTGTGTGTCAGAGCCCAGCAGAGAGGGGTGTGTGTCAGAGCAGAGAGAGGTGTGTGTGTCAGAGCCCAGCAGAGAGAGGTGTGTGTCAGAGCCCGGCAGAGAGAGGTGTGTGTCAGAGCCCAGTTTGATCTCTTCTTCTCACTCTTACAATCCAGCTAGCCCCTCAGCCTGTGGGCCAGGGGGACCCACTTGCAAGGAAGGGCTTTCCCTTCAGCTAATCTTCTCCAAAGCTCCCTCAAAGGCACGCCCAGAGGTGTGCCTTCAGTGAGTCTCATTTCCATCAAGGTGGTCGAGGAAGATTAACCATGACACCACTGAAAGGTGCCACACGGGAGATCTTACATAGCCAGAAAAGCAAGAGGATCTCTATAGTGAGGGATTTCTAGTGCCTATTATTAGGTAGTATATATATATATATGTGTGTGTGTGTGTGTATGTGTGTGTGTGTGTAACCTAATATATGCTATTTTCACTTAAGAATGCAGAAAAGGGGGCTGAGGCAGTGGATCAGCAGTTAAGAGCGCTGCCTGCCCTTCCAAAAGATCCAAGCTTAAGCCCTGCGCCCACAGCAGGCAGCTCACAGGCACCTTTCACTCCAGCTCCAGGGTGTCAGGAGATCTGACACCCTCTTCTGGCCTCCACTCACAGACACTGCACTCATGTGGCACACACACACACACAAATAAAAATAAAGAATGAAAAAAAGGAAACACACATATTAATTTAATTATACAAAAGAAAGGAAGGATAAAACAGAAATGTATTGAGAAGATCTGTTTATGCCCTTAAGGTTTTTTTTTTTTTTAAGATTTATTTACTATTATATGTAAGTATACTGTAGCTGTCTTCAGACGCACCAGAAGACAGCATCAGATCTCATTACGGATGGTTGTGAGCCACCATGTGGTTGCGAGCCACCATGTGGTTGCTGGGATTTGAACTCAGGACCTTTGGAATAGCAGTCAGTGCTCTTAACCGCTGAGCCATCTCTCCAGCCCCTGGCCTTGAGTTTTAACCACATAAGCATTTCACATTGTGATGGTTTCTAAATGCTCGCCCCAGGGAATGGCACTACTAGGAGGTATAGTCCTGTTGGAGTAGGTGTGTCACTGTGGTATGGGCTATAAAACACTCATCCTAGCTGCCTGGAAGTCAGTATTCTGCTAGCAGCCTTCAGATGAAGATGTAGAACTCTCAGCTCCTCCTGCACCATGCCCGCCTGGATGCTTCCATATTCCTGCCTTGATGATAATGGACTGAACCTGCAAGCCAGCCCCAATTAAATGTTGTGTCCTTATAAGAGTTGCCTTGGTCATGGTGTCTGTTCACAGCAGTAAAACCCTAACTCAGACACATATGGTCCAGAACACTAAAAGAGGAGACAAAAGCATACACCTTGAACTGTGAACAAAGAGAGATAAGCTCATCTGTCTATCAAACCGATAATGACTTAGGCATAAGGTGGGTACACCTGAAATACTAGTACCCAGGAGGTGGAAATAGGAGGATTGAGAGTTCAACATCAGCTCAAGCTACGTAGCAAAATTCTGTCTCCAAAACTAGAACAATACTAACAAGACAGTATTAATTACTTTTGCCTTCCTATGAACCAGTGTCTGGCAGAATCAACTTAAGAGAGGAAGGGCTTATTTTGGCTCAGGGCTTTGTGAGATTGCAGGACATTATCACGGGGAAGGTGTGGCTTTAGACCCCCCAGACGTCCCCCCCCCAGCCCTCTACCCTGTAGCGTTGAAAGCAGGACTGATGTTGTCCATGCTGTACCTTGCAGGATGGGAACAGGGTGGGGCCAGCACATGCGGGGGCCTCAGCCTCCCACATAAGAGCTCAGCCTCAGGTGGAGGGCCAACCTGTCTGGTAGCCTCGGCTATCATTGGTTTCCTTCATCTTCAGCCCAGTCAGGAAGGTGTAGGCTTAAATTTTTCAGTAACCTGCTTTTAATGAGGGTTTTTAATTGCTTTGACCTCCCTTCTAGCCTACCACCCACCAGAGGTAGTTGAAGGAAAGGTTAATAGAGCAAAAGAGGATGTGGACCTGTTGAGAAATAGTTCTTTGGAACACATCCTATCTGTCTGTGTTGCCAAGATATCAGCCGTTCAGTTCACACACATCAGCAGTGGTAGCTCGATCCACTCGCAAACACCTTTCACGAAGCAGCAACTACAGGTTGATCCGGAAGAAACTTCGAGGCTCTGCTGTAGGCTGTTCAGACGTAGTTCCTTCAGGGTATTCCAATTTCCATGTGTCAGGATACCAGCAGCCCAGTTTAGTAGTGTCAGGATAGCAAACATGAATCAGCAGTGGTGACACGATCCAGTAGAAACAGCTAGGCCTCCACCAAATCTGCAGGAGTCAGCAAGAGTGACCAGGACCAGCAGGGATGCCAGGAGAAGTTCTCTGCCATGCCTCTCTCAACAAAGTGAAAAGACTTGAGACCAACGAACTGTTGCAAAGCTAGCTATGCAAGCACACCATCACTGTCTGTTGAGTCCTATTTATACTCCCTTATACTCCCTCCAAACATCATGTGTCTTGCCACAGCAAAGCACCACGTGCGCCTGTATCAGCTGACCCTTCCAGAAACTTCCACCTCATTCTACCATTCGGCTTGAGTGCTAGGAAGTGGCAAGAAGCTGCCAGAAAACCACCAGAAGTTTTTTTGGTGCACTTCTTTCTATGAAATCATGACAAATAGTAACCAGTAAAGAATGGTAGGGCGCACCAATACCATTCAGGATAGTCCACTGTCTGTGGGGCCATATTTATAGTCTCTCTAAACGTCATCATGTGTCTGCCTTAGCAAAGTATCCTTTCATCTGTGTCTGTTTCAGTAAATATTCTTTCATGTGTCTGCTTTAGCAAACCAGCCTTTTCACCTGTGTGTGCTTCAAGAAAAACTCCTTCACATGTGTGCCCCAAGCCAAACATCATTTGCATAACTGACTTTCCAAAGAAACCAGAAGTTTCCACTTCAGGAAGGGCCTTCAGTCTCCTTTCAGTCTATGTCCCTCCTTTGGACTCCCGTAGGATAGTCCTCCAAAGCCCTGGGTTCTGTTTCCACCCGTGGATCCTGATAAAGCAATATCCCAGCAACATCCCAATGTAAGAAGGGGCCCAGGAAGCTACCTGATGCTCACAAGAATGGATGACCTCTAGAATGCTCTGCATGAGTGCACTGTCCCCCAACAGGATTATACCACAAGGCTTAGGAGTGGAAACCATGGAGACCGTTTTGTTTTTTGGAGACAGGGATTCAGCATGTGTTCTGGGCTGGCCTCAGATCCACTGTGCAGTTTAGGTTGATCTCTTCATGACCCTCCTGCCATAAGTCTTTTATTACTGGGGCTCTAGGTGCACACAGACAACCTCAGCTGGACTGAATGTTTGTAATAAACACAGATGGCTAGTTAGACCAGTTACACAGTCTGAGAAACACAAGCCTGAGAGAGGCACAGAAACCTGCTCAGAGTCACGGACAAAGAGCTGTGGCTGGGTTCAGGCTAATTTACTCATTTATTCATTCATTGACAGGTTCCTTCATTCATTGACAGATTCCTTCATTCATTGACAGATTCCTTTCTTCATTCATTCATTGATGAAACCTAGTCTCAGTGCTGACTCCATCAGGCACTTCACTAAGAGGCAAGTCTACTGAGATGGAGGAGCAGACTAAAGAGAGGGAAGCAATGAGGCTCTTGTTGGATGTCTCTGTCATGGGTGTGATGATTCAGAATCCTGAGCTACAACAGAGAGGCACTACCATACTGGGTCTAAGGAGAGAACCTGGCTGCCTATCTATTCTGAATGGCTATGACTGTTGAGAGGAAAGAGAGGGTGCTCCACACTGCAGGAAGCCACAGGGTCTAGAACAGAAGCCCACGGGAAAATCAAGTGGTCGGTATACTAAGCGTAGTGATGAGAGCCCTATGGGTGAGGTCATAGGTGCTTTGGTGGGAGAGATGAATCAGAGGCTGGGCTATGTCCGGAGGGCTTTGTTGGCAGTGAGCAGACTTGGGTGGAGCCAATCTCCAGGTGGTATTAGGTGGGATGTGGGTGTTCAGTGCCTCTCCAGCTCAGCAGCTTCCTACAGCAGGGAACTCAGCTTCCCACAGCTCCTAAGGATAGGCGCTTGGAAACAGTTTGGCTGGGTGCTTCTGGCCACAAGCCGCTCTCATGAGGTTGCAGTTAAGATGTTGGCGGCTGCGCTGCCTGTGGGGTTGACAGCTGACAGATCCAATGCCAACATGGCTCCCCTCCACAACTGAAGAGTGGCTGCTAGCTGGGCAGGAGGCCTCAGTTTCTCCACACAGACCTGGGACTACTGGATTGCTTTACAATGTGATGACACAGACCTCTTACCCCAAGCAAAGATAGCTGCAAACTACAGGGTGGAGGGCAGGACCTCTGAAGTCACAGAATGTCTGAAGTGTTCTGTCTAGTCAGTGTGAGAGGGGACTGCCAGGTCTTCTTCTTAGACCAAGCATACCGACACCGCCTTGTAGCTTGGATTTTGTCACAGCCCTGGATGATCACGCTATGAGGACAGGGAAGACAGGAGGCCATCTTGCTTACTGGCTTCCACAAAGAAAATACAAATTATTCCTGGCACAGAACAGTCCCTGGCAGAGTTACAAGGCCACCCAGCATCGTTGCATCTGACAACTGCAGATGGGTTGATGCTTTCCTGAAGCAGATCTGGGAGCCTAAACTTCTGTAGTTTTCTTCTCTGTATCTTCAACATTCACCCCACCCCTACACACACACACACACACACACACACACACACACACACACACACGCTTTTTAAAGTATCAAATGACCCAAAGCAGTAGCCACTGAGTTTGGAAAGATGTCCTCTTGGGCAATCAAACTACCACTGTTTATTGAATTCTGTGAGACAGGCAGGCTTTCTGGCTCAGGAAATGGAGAGATGAAGACGACACTTGGCCACCCTTGCATGCTGGGTCAGTTTGCCAGGGCCGCCCAACAAAACATCAAGGATTGATACTTTTTCCAACAGGTCTACACTCCGTTGAACTGAAGGATAAGGCTTCAGTGTATGAATTTTGGGAGAGCAACACAATTCTACATCAAGGACTGGGGCCTCCCGGAAGCTGGGGCTGGGCAAAGCAGGTCTCCAGGGTGAGAAGGCTGATCAGGAGGTTCCAACAGCACTGGACCACTGAGGGTGCCTGTGGGCCGGAAGTGGACCACTGTAGGCCGGAAGTAGGCTACGAAAAGTGGAAGTCAGATAAGGAAACTAGAGAGACTCTGAGGAGGTTTGGTTGAAGAATGAATGTCAGCTGGAGGGAGATGTGGGATCCAGGGGAGCTCTCTCCTGACCGTAAGACAGAGAATCCTATAAGCTGAGAAGACTCAGATGCCAAGCAGCAAGGGTTAGCTCCAGCCGGAAGCCAAGTCTCCTGGCGTTGCGGGACAGGAGACTTGAGGAAACCGGAAGGTGCGTGCTCCTGCTGGGATACGGAGGTGGCTGACAGCCAAGCATGAAGTTGACTCAAGGTGCAGGGAAATTGGAAGATGAAGATCACAACCCACTCTCAGCTCCTGGGCCTCCCTTTTTTGTAGCTTCTGGCTCTCCTTCTCTTATAACCCTTCCCACTTCACCAGAGCCCCTCCTAGAACAAGTCTGCAGGACTCTCCCTCTGCCAGCTGGTCAGCTGGTCAATGGATGCTGTGTTCTCTCCAGCTTCCTCCTCCCTGTCCTCACTGCCACATGGCAGGGTCAAGGCTTTCTCCATCAGGCCTTGGGGAAGTTCTACCTGTCCCCCACCCCACCTAGGACACTATTTAAGATTCCTGAGACAGCACACTGCACTTTATTACATCCTTGGGCCCCGCTCCACCCCGCCCTCGGAAAACCCTTTAGGGATACCTAAGGCTCAGAGAACAAGATCCAAACCACCCAGATTGGTCCCCAGAGCCCTGTGAATCCAGCTCCCCGAGAATTTTACTACAAGCAAACATTTTACTAGCATACATTAACTGCATCTGTATCAGCCACTGGATTTCACCGTGATGTTTGCATACTGCACATCATGTACTATACCCGTACTCTCCCTGGTGACATGGGCCTGTGATATCAGCTACCCAGAGGGATGAAAAGATCAGATCAGATCCTAGCACAAACCCACAGCTCTACTGTAGGGTCAGAAGGGTTTGTTTTTTTTTTTTGTTTTTTTTTTCCCTAGCTTCTTTCAGATCCTTGTCATGCCACGACATCATCTGACTTCTGGCATGCTCAAAGATGGCATATCTACTACGATGGTCTCCTTCTGCATGCCCTGACAGACAGTGAGGGGGAAGGGACATCTTTCATAGATGGATTTTCATGGATTTTCTCTGCTCTCAGTGTAGATAGCACCCCTGGGTTAGGTACAAGGGCTGTGAACATCTAAGTGTGGACCACAGTAACTTCTCATGATCCTCATGGTCTCTTGATGAGTCGCCATATGAGTCCTGGGGATGGAACTCAGGCTGTCAGACTTGGTAGCAAGTAGCTTTACCTGCTGAGCTCTCTAGCCAGCCCCTTTCATTCCAGAAGGGTGTTCTCCAACATTTTATCAAAACGTTGTAAATTTTTACTACTTAAATACACAATCCACTCTTACCCGCTAGAGCTCTGGCCTTTCTCTTGCCTCTTGCCCCCTTACTCCCCATTCTCTTCCCCCACTCCACATGGCCATGGTGGGCCTATATGTCTCTACTCTCTCCTCTCTGCCTCTCTCATCTTCTTAACTCCCCTCCCCATGCCCTGAATAAACTCTATTCTATACTAAAAGAAAAAGAAATGCACAATCCATATGGAATGGGTTTTAATGGGCAGTGCGATGTGGGTGTCATGTTCACATGAAGAGATAATTATCCTGGCATCGTTGATTGGAAAGACCATTTTTTCCCTCCAGGTCATGCAGTGGGAATTATGTGAAAGCCTTCCATATGGGCACAGAGAGGAGCATTAAGGGGAGGTGAGCAAATGAGTAGCAGATAATTCTCTGTCAGAGAAAGCTCATGTCTAGAAACTCGTCCTCGGGACAGAATTGGAAATACAAGCAGATCTGATACAGGGATGCTGCCTTAAGAGCCCAGACTAGATGACAACCCAAGAGTGTGTCCAACAAGATGGGATCACTCAATGAAGTTTTGTGTCTCTATACAACCAAACATGGAACATTAATCTAATCTAAGAAGAGGTGTAGGCTTCACTGTAGCGACATAGGAGAAGCATTGAGGGAGGGAGTAGCAGATGGAAAAGCTACACAGAGAGAGCAGTTCTCTGTCCTCAACCCAGAAGCACAGTAACACAGTGGCAGTAGAAGACAGTATCCCATCAGAACTGTTTAAATTTGTATGATATGTGATCGCCCTAAAGAAAACACAATTCATGCTTTTCGTGTTTAAAAAAAGATGGGGAGGGGATGTGCTGAGGGGGAGGGGTGAGGCTCAGTTAAATAACATGCTTACCGGTATAAGCTTGAGCACCTTAGATGGAATTTCCAGAACCCAGTAAAGGCTGGGCATGGTGGCGCATGCTGGGAAAACAGAGGCAGGTGGATCCCTAGGACTTACCAGTAGGGGGCCAGACTTGCTGAATCAGAAAGCTTTAGGCCTGAAAAAACATAAGGTGAATGGTGTCTGAGGAGGCTTGTCCTCTGGCTTTTAAACACACATGCATACACATATGTACCAGCCACACAAGAACACATACACATACAGAGAGAGAGAGAGAGCAGACAAAGCAGTAAACATCTATAATTCCAGCACTAAGGTGACAAAAGTATGAGTTTGAGGCTGTCCTAGTCTACATAGGGATTTTGTCGCATATGCTAAGAGTCAGACTATAGGGCCCAATAACACCATTGCTAGATGGTTTTTCTAGTAAACTATGCATGTTCAACTAGAGGCCAGTATGTGACTGTTAGTGCAGCTGCATGCACCCATGTGATGAATGCATACACTGTTATGTCCACACAACAGATCTTACTCAGCAATGCAAAACAGCACCCCTGAAAGATGGAAACCCACAGGGAAGTGCCAACTCGTGACATTAAATGGTAGAAGCCAGATCCAAAGGGCACAAGCTCTATGGTCCACTTACGTGATGTTCTGCAAAGCCCAGACTTGTAGGAAGACAACACACAGACAGGGTCTGGGGTGGAGGAAGTGCGAGCTCTAGAGAGACATAAGAGGTCGTGTTCAGGATGAAGAAGATCCTGCTCTGTGTCTGACTGTAAACTTGGCAAAGTCCACAGATACAGAACATAGGACGCTGTAGGCAGTGCCTCTGCAATTTGAATAAGCCAATGATGTGTAGCTGAGCCTGGAAGAGGAACATAATAGCTAGTCTTCACAGAGTCTGAGGCAGGAGGATTGCAAGCTCAAGGTCATCCAGGGCAACTTGGTGATACTAGATGGTATCTCAAAATTACACACACACACACACACACACACACACACACACACACACACGCATGCACGCACGCACGTACACCACACACAGAGGGGGTGGGGATATAGCTTAACGATAGAATGTATGACTAGAGTGTGTAAGGGCCCGGGTTCAATCCCCAGCATGGAAAAATAATAACAAGAACCGAAACCAAAAAGACATGGAAGCTCAAGGAAAACGTGCCACGTATGCACAGTGCCACCTAAGTGCAGTGCCACATAAGCGCAGTGCCACGTAAGAGCAGTTCTCACATTGAATCAGTTTCAAAGCACCGTCAAAGAGTGTCTGTGGCACAACCACGTGAGAGGCACATGTGCGAACACAAAAGCTCACCCACAGATGCACACCTGGAAAAAAGTCTGCAGGACACACACTGAGAAGGCGGCCAGCAGCCTGTGTGGACTGACAGGGGCTACTGTCTATGTTCTTTTCTCTAGAACTCTCTAGAGCTCGCCACTTCCTCCACCCCGACCCTGTCCATGTGTCGTCTTCTTGCAAGTCTGGGCTTTGTAGAACGTTACGTAAGTATACCATAGAGCTTGTGCTCTTTGGGTCCGGCTTCTACTATTTAATGTCACATATTGGAGCTTCTCCGTGGGGCTTGCGTTCTCTCTCTCTCGCTCTCTCTCTCTGTCTCTCTCTCTGCCTCTCTCTCTCTGTCTCTCTCTGTCTCTATCTCTGTCTCTCTCTCTCTCTCACGAATGCTGTTTTTCATCGCTGAGTAAGATGAGTCCTGTGGCCATAACCATGTTTGCTTTTTTTTTTTTAATCTTCTTTGTCCTCTGTATTTTCTCACAGTGGCCACACTTGGCCTTGGCTTTCAGGACCCACCAGAGTCCAGGACTGACTCATCGCGTCAAGGGAGACTGCCTCTCCACAGCTGGGAAAACAGCAGCTGCAGATGGACTCCATGTCCCACCCTGTCAACATTTAGTTTCCTTCCTGGGCAGATAAGGCTGAAGACTAAAAGACATGGGCAGGGACCCAGGCTCAGAGGGCTCCTCAGATGTCCTCAAGCAGCTGGGCTCTCTGAACCCGCAGTTTCTGGCCAATGGCTGGTTCTTGTGAATGAGCTTCAGAGGGTCAGGAGTGCGGTCTCTGGTGTCCACCAGATCAACTCCTCAGCTGTCAGCTTAGCTGGGAGGCTCTGAGCCTTGTCTCCATCTATAATATTGAGACAGATATTGAGCCTGCCTCTTCAGGATGCCCTGGATATAGTTTGCACAGAAGCGCATGTGCAAGGCCCTTAGAACTGTACCTGGCCTCGCTTACATGCTCACTAGCAATTTCAATTTAGACTCCATCATTCAAGATATCAGGAACTTGAAGCAGCTAGTCATAGCCCCAGTCAGGAGCAGAGAGAGCATGAGCATGTGCATGGTAGGTAGTCTTTGAGCTCACTTTCTCCTTTTGTATACAGTTAAGGACCTAAGCCTAGGGAATGGCGCCACCCACTTTTAGGCCCCGGTAGAGGAAGCCTCCACCTTCAGGACAGAAGGTACCTGGGGAAAGACCTCCCTACCTCCCCCCAGAACCCTGCCAGTGGTGGTTCTCACGGAGTGGCTACCTAGATTACTCAGCCACACCCATGCTTCTGGGCATGGGTATTGTAGTTCTCAGCTGTCAGCATCAGAGAGAGACTGTGCCTGACCTGAGCAGAAAGAGTGTCAAGAGCGTCTGCTTTGACGGGGCTCATGGGAAAGGCAGGCCAAAGTTTAGCCAAGGTGTATACCACATCATACTTTACAAACAGTAAGTGGTCAAAAAACATTATAGAAATAGGAAAATTACATCTTATTATTACTGACATTTAAGGGCAAAGTCTCTGACTTCAGGGTCCCAAGAGACTAGGCTCCACCAACTGTCTCAAGATGCCCATCAAGGGACAAGCAAAGGTCAAGGCAGGGAGAAAATTAGAACTGGCACACCTATGCTGAGAACAGAGGGCCTGGCTTTCTTAGTCCTTCAGGGTACTGAGTCCTTAGCTTGCATTCAGGGGTACTGAGTCCTCAGCCTGCATTCAGGGGTACTGAGTCCTCAGCCAGCATTCAGAGGTACTGAGTCCTCAGCACTGCCTTCAGAGGTACTGAGTCCTCAGCCCTGCCTTCAGGGGTACTGAGTCCTCAGCCAGCATTCAGGAGTACTGAGTCCTCAACCTGCATTCAGGGGTACTGAGTCCTCAGCCTGCATTCAGGAGTACTGAGTCCTCAGCCCTGCATTCAGGGGTACTGAGTCCTCAGCCTTGCATTCAGGGGTACTGAGTTCTCAGCCTGCCTTCAGAGGTGCAACAATAAAACATAAAAAAGGAATGAAGGAAGCAAAAAGAAGTAGACACAGCCACGCAGCTCACTTGAAAATGGTCCAGTTGATCACAGCTCAGGCCGGCTTCTGCACATCCCTATTCAGTTCCCGCTGTGGTGTCTGTTTCTGTATAGACAACAGCCCCTGTCCCACAATGGTGACTGCTCCTAAAGCTAATGAGGGGCAGCTTTAGTTCCTATCGTGGGAAAATCACTTTACTTAGACATATGTTATTTACTTCTGTGGTGCTATGACCAAAATAGCTGACATAACTGAAGAGGGGGATGGTCTGTTTTGACATATGGATTTCAGAGCTCTCTACCTGTAGTCTATGCTACAGGACTCTAGGTCTGTGTAAGGCGGAGCATGATAACAGTATCATATGAAACAAGAGGCCGTGCACTTTGGGGGGGGGCAGGAAGCAGTGGAAGAAGGAATGACCAGGGGCCAGGGATAACTTCCAATGGCCCAGCCCCAAGATCTGTTTCCTTCAGGTTCCCACCCCCTCAAGTTCTGAATATCTCCCAAAATTGAGGGAAATCAAGTGTTCAACATAAGCACCTTTTGGGGCAGTTTAGGTTTGAACTGTAATAGGGAATGTTACATGATATGATCTGCTGCAAGGCCCCCCCTGCTGTGCTTGGAGATCCTGGGCTCCGCTCTACGTGTCTGCAACCGGACATTGTGCGAGCTGGCAGGCGGCAATGTGTTGATTATAATGCCCCTTGCAAATGTTGAAAACACCTTCATTCTTCACTTGGAGCCAAGTGAGCTAGGACCAGACCAGATTTAAAGTAGCAAAGGAGAGAGATGCACTATAGTGGCCAAGACACAGAGCTTCAGCCTGCTGTACTTACCTCCCAGGCATCTCCAGGCCCCAAGTGAAGATCCTGGGCCTTTACTCAGAGAAGCTTTAAATCCTGTCCCCCTGTGGTGTGAGGCCTCAGCTCGGTGTCTTCTAAGAGTTCTGGTGGTAGCAGTCCTGGACTCTGGGCTGGGCACATATTGGTGGGGATGGGCAGTGTAATAGTGCACACATACCTGCACACGCTGTCCGCAGGCTCACCCCTCTCTCACCTCTGCAGCTGCTTTGTTCTCCTGGATTTCCTCTCTCCTGGGAATCTGAACTGTGACATCAGTAATGTTGACTTTTGGTTTTCTTTTCTTTTCTTTTCTTTTTTTTTTTTAACTCTGGGTGGCTTAAATGGCCACAGAACCAAGCTCCCACCCCGCTCTGCTCCTTCTAAGCCCATGCCGCTGGCCCTTCCCACTCTCCCCATACTAGGCTAGGCTTGCGGGTCACTGGCTGGGCTGTACCCACTGTCACAAGCAGCAGCTGCTAAAGAACCGAAGACAGGACTTATCCATTATCAGTGTGGCGAGAGGAGGGGTGGATTCCCGTCTTTATCTCCAAACTATTTCCTCTCGTGATAATTTAGACCCCACTCCCACCTTACTTTCCAGTTACATCAGTGGCTAAAATCCATCCAGGGTCCTTGGACATGCCCCTGGACTCCTCGGTTCAGAGATCTATAACTCAGGACCAAAAGAATGCAAATGTGTTAAATTTGCAGTGTCCCCTCCCCGAAAAACTAACTAGCATCCAGACGGACCCTCATACTTAAAATCTGTGGAGTCATCTACCTTCAAGGACAAGACCAGAACATACCGTGTGGCCTTATCCCTATGGCCTCCTTCTTGAGGTCTCATGTTATAACCCCTAAGGACCACATCCTCTGTCCTTTTGTTTAATGTTTCCTCCTCCTTCGCACCAGGGTTGTCTCTACAAGGCAGGTTCCAGTGGGCTGGATGCACAGGTCCCACCGGGCTAAGGTAGCCCTTTCCTCACTGCCCTGGTCCATGGTGTTCCCTCCCTCACCCCACCCACCACCCTGCATGTAGCTATCAGGACTCTTCTAGAAAGGTTTATCTGGTCGCACTCGTGTCTCTTCTCTGAGCTTTTCAAGAGCACCTGTCCTGTTGGCAGGACGCAGGCCCTGGCCGTCCAATGGTGCCAGACTGTCTATGCACAGGCTCCTGGGAATCAGGAGAGTTGAGGCAATAGCCTCCTGGACCCAGGAACTGCACTCACCAAACCTGCGTCTTCCCTTTGAAGCAGAGGGGGCTGCTGGCTGAGTGCTTAGGGACTGAGGTGCAGAAAACCTCTCAGCCAGAAGACCCACCTCACCTTTCCCCTCAGGAGGTCACAGGTCAGCAGTATCCTTAGGAGGACTGGTCCCAGAACCCCCACAAACAGCAGACTGTACAGAGACAGAGACAAGAGACAAACACTGTTCAAGGTCAAGACTGAAGAGAAAGGAGGTCTGATGGAGAGCTCCAGCAGGGTACACCCACACACTACCACCTATCCACATGCATTTAGCATGGGACCAGTTCAAGTTTTACAGAACTTTCTGGATTGTTTTTTTTTTTTCCCAAATATTTAACCCATGCTTGATTGAATTTGGAAGTATGGAATCTAGATTATGAAAGTCCCTGCCTTCCCCACAGCGGCAGGCCTGGATAGACCGGGGAGATGAGGAAGGAAAGGAAAGCAAGCCATTCTCCCATAGGCATCCCCACGTCCCCGCCCAGCTGCCGTGCACATTGCCTCCTGATGCCCTGTGACCCTAGGACCCTGTGACCCTGTGGGTCACTGTCCCACCTAACAGGTATGGAGATGCAGGCTGGCCGATGCGATAGCCCTTCCTGAAACAGGTGAGTGGGTGGACCTGGCCTGCGCCTAGCCAGTGACTGCACTGTGACCCAGGCCTGGTGCGTCAGAGACTTCCGGACAAAGGGCGTTCAGGAAGAGGAGACCTCCTAAAGGGACTGGTACTGTACTCGGAGGCATGAGGACGTGCTGCTGGCTCCCCAGGCTCTGCTCCCATTTATCCCCCTTGAGGGGATAAGGACTCCTCCCCTCTGCCTCCAGCCAAGTGCTCTGGGAACCTTGAGATTTGTCCTAGGAGGTCACCCTGAGGGTCAGGTCCTGGTTCCAGGGGGGTATCAGGATAAAAACGTACCTACCACCCAAATCAGCATCAACTTGGAGAACTTGGAGGTATCAGGTGAACCTGAATATGTGCTTCGTCTCTGTCTTGAGCCTCAGCCCCGAGTGTGACTACAGGAGCTGCCACATGGTGCTCGGCTGCTTCCTGGGGCCCCCACTCTGCTTTCTTGAGACCATATACCCATTAAGCTCCACAAGAAAGGCACACTGACACCTGCGGGCTGGTACCCCATCCTCCAGCCCTCCTCAAACCTTCTCAACACACCCGGATTGCAGACAACAGCAAGATCCCCAGCAGGCGACAACTTAATGCCACAGATCGATGCACTGGGGAGGCAGTATCACTACCAGGTCCCTTGCGGGAATGCGTGGCCTAACTCCAAACCCCAGAAAACTTCAGACCATCCCAAACTGGCATTCTTCAGATAGTAGCTGGCTTGTTCTTCGGAAATGTCAAGGTCATGAAATACAAGGGAACACAGAGGAACTGTTTCAGCTCACAGGAGGCTAGGGGGGTGGGGGTGGGGCGGACACAAGTGACGTCAGTGGCACATCCTGCCTGAATCCCGAGTCCTGGAAGGACCATGGCTATGGAGACCTCACATGAGACCTGAATGGGGTCTGTAAGCTGGCTGCTGGTTCTGGACTATTGATGGTGCTGTGGTTATGTGGGACAATGCCCTTGTTTCTAGGAAACACACACTACATCTATGCTCAAACACTTCCCAGAAAACATATACATCTATACACATAGATCTCTATGTGCATGAGACAAATGCCCTGAAATGTTAACAACTAAATCATCAAATGAAACTTCCCACCACTCGTAAAGGGTATAAATGCTCTCCTTTGCTCTGAGAGTTGGTCTGTGACTCCTCAGGGAGAGATCTGTCTCGGGGGAGACTCTGAAGCCGCCACCCGGACTCTCAGCTTTTTAAGCAGGGTCTCACTATGTCACCCTAGCTAGTCTGGAACTCACGGATATCTTCCTGCCTCTGTCTCCCGAGTTAGCTTTCTTTCTCACTCTAAATGATGCTTTTCTCCAGGCTTTAAAGCAATGGTTCTCAACCTGTGGGTCGAGACCTTTCTGGGCTCAAATGACCCTTTCGTATAGGGTCACATACCAGATATCCTACATATCAGCTATTTACATTACAATTCATAACAGTAGCAAAATTACAATTATGAAGTAGCGATGGAATAGCTTTACATTGCGGGGGGGGGGGGGTTCACCATAACTATATTAAACAGTTGCAGCATTAGGAAGGTTAAGAACCACTAGTCAGAGGGAAGTCCCCCCCTTCCCTGTAAACCTCTGTCATGTCCAGATCTCCATATACTGTCCTAAACCTGGCACATCTACTCTCTGTGTGCCTGTGTCGCTCTATGCCTTATTTTATTTTTTGAAATGTGTTTTGAAAATTATTTTTACTTTATACGCATGGGTGTATGTCTGAATGAGAAGGTGCCCACAATTATTTTCTGAAAATGGCATTTTATGATAGGTCATGGATCCCAGCTGCCTCGGGGTGCAGAAGGAAGGTTCTGAGGGAGGTGCAAAAGGCTTTGAAAACCCAGGGACAAGAATTCCTGGCAGCTCCCTCTCACCTCCTCTTGAAGGCAGTGATCCTTCCCGGACTCGATATCATTGCATAGGAGGAGCAACCAGCCCTCCCCAGCTTTGGCAAGGATCCCTGAGAAACATCTGGCAGGTCCTGTGTACACTACACAGCTCTGTGTTTCTTCCAATGGTGGGAAGACAATGTCTCCTAGCTGGGGCAGACAGCAGGAGGATCCGTTTAGAAAGAGGTGATAAGGGAAAAGAAAGAAAGAAGGGAGGGAGGGGGGA
>NW_022196897.1:144232880-144243819 GCF_008632895.1 Mastomys coucha
GGGAGGGAGGAAGGAAGGAAGGAAGGAAGGAAGGAAGCGAGTCCCCGGGAGGTTAGGAAGATCCAGGTTTCCTTAGACTTCCATGAAATCCGGGGGTGGGCGGGGATGTTGGTGTGGGGCTGAGAAACCTTGAGCCTCTGAAATCCAGCCCCCTCTGTTCACCATGGAGACTCGACCACCCCCACTCGGGGCCTGAGGCTGCTGAAGCCCCAGGGCGAGACTGCATAACTTGAAGGTCCTGCGTGTGAAGCTGAACTAGATTGCGCGTTCCCACCTTGCCCCTCCAGCCTAGTGCCTCCTGCTCCTGCTGGTGTTAGAAGTATCTTGGCTCTAAGAGTAGCCTGCTGTCCCCTCACCCCTGAGAAGGAGGGGTGAAATGTGTGAAAAACAGATATCTGGTTAAGAAAACTGGGTTTAGGAAAGGTGGAATATTGAATGCTGGGCAAGAACGTTCGCTGTTTTTTATTCAGAAAAGGGAAACTTTCCAGGGCTATCCAGTATGATCCTATTTCTGATAGGAAAACAAACTGGCAGAACCAACTATGTACTCTTGCCAGGAAAAAAAAAATGGGACAGGAGAAAATTAAAATATGTTTGGCGTTGTTTCCAGAGAAGAGTCCATGTAACTGATTCTCTTATTTATTTCTGAAGTTCCGGTGAATTCTCCCATCTGGATTCTCTTTCTCGCAAGGCACATTATGTCTGCTTTCCCTGCCGTAAGGCCCTCCTGTCCTCACAGTAAGCTAGGGGCAAAGGTGAGAGTGCCCCCACTTTATAGGAGAGGAAACTGAGGCTCAGAGAAGCACAGAGGCCTTAAAGAGTAACTGAGATACGAAGGACAAGACTCCAGAATCAGAGAATTAAAAAAATAAGTCTGAGGCCCGGGATGGCGGTGGGGGGTGGGTGGGTGGGAGGGAGAAGCACCTCCAAAGGTCCTGCTTTTTAAACATTTTACTACGGGGGGGGGGGAACCCAAAGGAATAGGAATTAGATACAGAGACTCTCCATGTGGTCACCACCTGGCTTAGAAGAAAGCCTTCAATCAATCAGGCGAGGGGGACTCAGGAAAAGGATGGAATGAATGCTTAGGAAGAGGAATCGGACCCAGAGCCACAGGTCTCAACAGGCTTGCGCGTGCTTGCACGTAGGTGCGCGTGCACGTGCACAGCACATGCGCACATGCCCATACTCGAACAGACCTCTAGGCTCCACTGGGGCAGCACCTGGACTGGTCCCCAACGTTGATGGGGAACCGCAGCTGCCCTCCCCCTCCCGCCCCCACGGTTGCCTTCCCCCTTCCTCTTTCTACTACTGCCCTGCTCTTCCCGAGAAGGCGTCTTTATAGGTCTCAGGTTCCCATCCGAGGCCTCGAGGTTTGGGCTGCCCTGGAGGACATGACCTGGGGCCCTGACAACGTGCGGAAATGGTCAACCCTGGCGCTGCTGGCCATCATGGGCACAGCCCTGACAGCGGCCACGGACCCTGGCTTTGTGGCCATGATCTCCCAGAAGGGTCTGGACTTCGGTAATTGGATGCCTTTCTCCCTTCCTCCCCTTCCCTGACGGGGCACTTAGGGTGCACAGCCCTTTAAATCGGGTGCCTGGCAAGTTCATAGCCCTGCTGGGGAGACCCTCTCCCCCTTTCTTACATAGAAAGAAACTTAGGTACTGTCTCAAAGGGCTGGGAAGTGTCAGAGCTGGGACTGCACCACACTACTCTAGAAGATTCCAAGTGCCCCGGGGCTCTGGGGGTCCTCACAGTCCCTTCTTTCTACACTGTGCCCCGAGTCACATTTCTAGGCCCTTTCTTTCCAAAGCCTGATGTCGGCCTTACCTCCTTTGTTAGAGACTGATCTGATCTCGCTGGGAAAGGGGGCCCCCTCCAGTGAGCTGTCCATGCTCGGGCACACTCTGGGGAAAGCCACCCCAGGCTATTCCCAAAGCCTAGGCAGGTAACAACTTCGCTCACCTGCTTCGCTGCCAGGCGCCTCACAGATCCACCGGTCCTGATTCTTCCATTGCAGGACTGGGTGGGACACACCACTCCTGCAGGTCTCTCTTGCAAAGGCTATGGAAAGTGCGCTCCGGTCCTCACTGAGGCCCTTCCTGGGGCTGCTTAGTGCTGCCTCCTGGTGATAGAGAGAGGAACTGCAAAACTCAGGGCGATTCCAGCTCAGATCAGATCAGGCTGGGCCAGGTCCTCAAACCCAGTGTACACAGGCGGCAGGAGGTCTGCTTTTCTGTCCCAGAACTCTTGTTCCAGGCCATGCAGGCCATCGCGGAGATGCAAACAAATTCCCCTATGAGCTTCGAGGAGGATATGGTTGTTTTTAAACCCAGAGCTGGTGTGTGTGTGTGTGTGTGTGTGTGTGTGTGTATACAAGTCACATTAGTGTATGTGTGACTGACAGCTTTTGGGGGAGCAGAGGCTTGGCTCCGGTGTCCCATGTGGCAACTGGAGTGAGTTCTTGAAACTGCAGCAAGGCTATTATTCATTTGTATGCCCACATCCAAAGGCTGACCCTGGGGCTTGAGCTTGGGGAACAAGAAGCCTACATCCCCATCCTGCCTCTATCATCTGTCAGCTGTGAGCTCTTGAGTGGAGCACTAGGGGATGGGAGAGAAGGGAAGAACCCCCTTCCTAGGATTGCTCAGCTTCACAGGGAGCAGAGCTGGG
Organism: Mastomys coucha; assembly: GCF_008632895.1. Classification (NCBI taxonomy): domain Eukaryota; kingdom Metazoa; phylum Chordata; class Mammalia; order Rodentia; family Muridae; genus Mastomys; species Mastomys coucha. The sequence continues at coordinate 144,235,557 of NW_022196897.1, forward strand.
GGACAGGAAGACCCCCGTGCTTTTTATTGTTACTACTGCTGGTTAAAACTACATCTGGGCTGGTTCCCGGGAAACTGGAAGCTGCCTTAGGTCACCTCTCTGCCTCCCTCCTCTCCCCTCTGGGACATGGTTGCCTGTTAATTGGATCCTTGGTGCTGTTAGCCACATAATCACTGGTGGCAGAATTCCTGCCTCTGGGGCATTCATTTATTTACCCAACAAATAGAACATGCCAGTCACCACGGTAAATACCAGAGACACGTTAATACATGGCACCAACTTCTGGGGATGCCCAGCTAGCAAGGGAGACTGACATCAATCCGTCATGGGAGTAGATGCCTGCTTAAAAAAGAGGAATGGGTGCTCCAAGTGAAACACTAAGGCTGTGAAGATGCTAAACATATGTGTCAGGGAAGCTTCCTGAAGAACTGGCGATGGAACAGAGGAGAAGCTGAACAGGTTAACAGCAGGAGTGGCATGTGCAAAGGTCCTGTCGACAGAGTCTGAAGGCTATAGAGATGCGCGTTCAGAGGAAGGCATGGAGAGAGATGCTTGACCTGCTGTTTGGGGGTGTTATATCTGAGCAGGATTTACAAACTACAGCCCGCAGGCTCAGTGTGGCTTGCTGTATATTTCTGAATGGCCTATGAACTAGGAAGGATTTGTTTTGGGATGTGTGTACATGCATTATAATGGGGGTGGGTACACCTGGGAACCAGGGGAAAGCTCAGGTGGTGTTCCTCAGGCACCATGCACAGTGTGTGTGTTGGGGGGTGGGTGTCTTCATGTTCACATGTGTGTGTGTGTGTGTGTGTGCATGTGCATGTTCATGAGCACATACATACCCATGGTTGTGTGTGGGTGACAGTACTCATATGTTGTGTGAAGGCCAAAAATTGACACCAGGTGTCTTCCTTGATCATTCTCCATTTTACATTTTGAGGCAGATCTTCAATCCAGAGCTCTCTGATACAGCTGTTCTAGCCAGTCAGCTTGCTCTGGGACCCCTGCCCCCATCTCCTGAGCTTTGGGATTACAGACAAGTCACCCCACCCTCCAGCTTTATGTGGCTTCTGGGGGCCTGAACTCTGGTCCTAGCTTTGTGTTGCTATTACTTTAACTACTGAACCACATCCCCAGCATTTGGTGTTCTTAGAGACAGGGTCTTGCTGTATGCCCTTATCTTCAAGCTCTCCTACTTCTGCGTCCTCAGTGCGGATTACAGGTATACTCATACATCCTTAAAGATGGTCTTTGTGGTTCACATGGAAAAAAAATCAAAAGAATGGTCCACTGCCTGGGAATGACTCTTCCAGTGTTCACAGAACTGTGCTGGGGCATGGTCCTCTCTGTGTCTCTATCTCAGTGACACCGGAGTGGCATACAGAATGGGGAAGAGTGGGTGAGCCACCGGCTCAGTGTCCTGGCTGTCTGAAGACAGACCCCTGCTGCATCCCGCTGTCATCCCTGAGGTCAGGCCCAAGGGAGCTGCCAGGAGCCTCCAGCCCTGCTTTGTGAGCTGAGTTCTGAGCTTGCCTCTCTATGCTCTGTCCTCCAGCGTGCCAGCAGGGTGCGGCTGAGTTACAGAAGGAGCTACAAACTATCAATGTTCCTGACTTCTCTGGAGTCTTTAAGATGAAGCACCTGGGAAGGGGTTCCTACGAATTCTACAGGTGAGGCTTGCCGTTGCCGTTGTTGATAATCACCCTTTGGAGATGGGAACTGCCCCTCCACAGTGAACCTAAGGGACCTAAGGCACCAGAGTGACCGAATGGTGTGTCCAGGACAGCATGTGGGTGAAGGGCCTCCCTGAGCCCCTTTAGGGCTCAGGATACTGACTGGAACTTTTTCCTCCGTAGCATGGATGTGAACAGATTTTATATCCCTAATCCTGAGATCAGGATGCTGCCCAGCAATGGCCTCCAGCTGTTCATCAAAGGTGCCAGCATCCAGATCAATGGAAAGTGGAAATCAAAGAAAAACGTGCTGTGAGTCTCGTGCACAAGGGTTGCTGGGTAGACTAGTAGCACTTGGAGGCCTGAGAGCCAGGCCGTGGCAATGTCCACTTCTGCCTTGTCTATAGACACATGTCATAACAGGGTTTCTGGGCTGGGAGAATTGTCCACTTACAAGAACTCTACAAAACCCTGGGTGACTAGCTGAGTTTATTTACATCCCAGTGCAGGATATGGCAAGACTGAGTTGGAATGTGTGGCTCAAAAGGGAAAACTAAGTGGACTTTTGATTTCTTCACTGTATTAGGCAGTTACTACTGCTGCGTAACAAATATCCCAATCTCAGTGGCTTAACACAGTAACCCTGATGCAGGGTCTGTACCTGTGTATCAGCTCGGCCTAGCTGAGAGGTGTGGCTCCTCCCTTGAGGCACTATGAGTGGAAGTCTTAGTGATAGGAAAAAAGTGCAGAAGGCAGAGGCATTCACATTCCTGTTCCCTGCCTTATATAAGTTCATTTCCTTCCTGTAGGAACGGTGATAAACTTCATTAATAGATTACTGGATCAGTACTTGTTTAAAGTCACCAAACACTCATATTTTTAGTGACAAGACTGAGATGTATACCCCACGGTTAGCTGCTAGTACAAAGTCTGGATAAGAAAACAGAAGCTCGGACCGGGCAGTGGTGGCGCATGCCTTTAATCCCAGCACTTGGGAGGCAGAGGCAGGCAGATTTCTGAGTTCGAGGCCAGCCTGGTCTACAGAGTGAGTTCCAGGACAGCCAGGGCTACACAAAGAAACCCTGTCTCGAAAAAACAAAAATAAATAAATAAATAAAAAAGGAAAGAAAGAAACAGAGAGAGAGAGAAAGAAAAGAGAAGCTCAGAGAGGCTAAGAAACAGGAACAAAGCCACACAGCAAGGCCTCTGAGGGAGGCAGAGTAACCACCGTGTGGAAACAAGTTGGGATGTCAAGTTTGAACCCTGACACCCAGTGTTGTGAGGTCTTCCCTTGGAAGCCCCTGGTCACTGGAGTGGGGATCCCCTGGTCCCTGGAGTGGGGATCCCCCTGCTGATGGGGGAAGTACGAGGAGCAAAAGTTTCACTTCCCTCTGTCTCCCTTTCAGCAAAGCCAGTGGCAATTTTGACCTGAGCATCCTGGGCGTCTCCATCTTCGCTGAGCTGACGCTGGGGAGTGACCCCTCAGGCCACATCACCACCAACTGTTCCCATTGCTACAGTCACATCGACAGCGTCCGTATCAAAATCTCAGGCAGCATGCTGGGGTAGGTCTCCAGGGGCTGCAGTCCTGAGAGAAGACTATCCACGCCCCCCCACCCCACCCCAAGTCCCTTTCCTCAGAAAATACAGCTATAGACTCGCCTCCACACATCTGTTTCAGAGTCTTGGGTGTGGGAAGGGGCAGGGCCTCAAGTGGCACAGACACTGCCTCAAGGGACAGCTCAGGGATCACTGGTGTTCACAGTCCTAGTCCATCATCACCTACGAGACCCGCTCTGCGGCAGGCCCGCAAAGCCTGCACAGAGGACGGCAAGCCCTGATGAACCCTCAGGTTGAGATGTCAAGTTTGAACCCTCCCCTATCCCTTAGCCAACCAGAGCCTTGCTATATACAGCCAACATGGCTGAGCATATTAATGCTCTTACATCATCTGCCCAGGGTCCTCAGCAAGAGGTCTCATAACCACCACCGAGTGGTCAAGGGCAGGGCTGTCTGACCCCAGGCAGCCTAGAGCACCTGGCTCAGTGTGGGAGAGAAACAGTGACATCATTGTATCCATGTAGGGCTCACCTAGGCCCATAAGAACTTAGGAAAGGTACAGAGTGCCCTGGACGCTTAGAATTGGAGGACCTGGCCCGGTCTGGGGGCGGGAGGAAATGATATTTGAATGGAGATGAAAAGAATGCGTGGGTAGAAGCTGGTGATGGGGTGTTTGGGACAAGGGGGGGCCACATGTACCAACTGTGGTGAGAGGAAGCAGAGGTGCCAGGGAGCAAGGCAGGCCAGTGTGGCTGATTTAAAGAGGGGAGGGCAGTGGGGAGGTGGGAATGGGATAGGGCGGGTGTCTGTAGCTATTAAGAAAATAGTCCAGCAAACAGGTTGCTGCAAAACGGGGAGAAGTGTCTAATGAGGGCTCCCCCACCAAGGCCTACCTGCCAGGGTTCCCAGGTGCGCCTGAAAGTCTCCCGCACATGTATGTCCCCACATGTCAACCTCCAGGTGGCTGATCCAACTGTTCCACAAGAAAATTGAGACTTCCCTGAAAAACATCATTTACCAAAAGGTAGGAGGGCTGGGCATCAGTGGTGGCAGGGCAGAGGCCTCAAGGACACACCTTGGCCTTTATCCCAACCCTTCAGCATCCACAGAGCGTTTGAATCCACAACTTCATCCACAGAGTCCAGCTGTGTGTTTTACAGCAAGGCCCATGGAAGAAACAGGGAAGGGATGCCTCCTACCCAGGAAACCTCCCTGTAACTGCCAAGGAACCTGTGTGTACCTGCCCCAGCTCCTTCACAGGGGAACAGCCAGCCTCTCTGCTGTCTCCTCCTAGCTGTCTTCCCCTCCCCTGCCCTGCCTGGTGCTGCTCTAGAACACAAGGCATCGGGAAGAGGCATCTAGAAGAGGCATCCCTGTGGAATGTGGAGCCCAGGGTGCATATGACAGGGTATCCCCCATCCTCCACAGCACAACACTATTCCAAGAACCCTCTGTGTAGACACTGGGTACTAGGTCCCCAAAGGTCATCATCATCAGGATATCCTGCCTAGCAGCAGCCCCCACATAAGATCCTTGGGCACCAGATGACACAGGTGGCAGGTGGGCCTGAGCAGGCTGGGGAGCTGGCCAAGAAGCTGAGGCCCTGGGAGACTGCAGAGAGTCTCCCATTGGCCTAGTGGGTAAGCAACAGAGGGCACACAGTACCTCAGGAGCAGCCAGAGTGTTCAGCCATCCCTGAAACCCCCTCCCGTCAACCTGGGCCAAGGAGAAAAGTGGCACAGGGCCTCAGAGAAGGATGGCCCAGTTCTTGAGACTTTGTGGCCTCCTGTAACAGAAGCACATTCCAAGGGCTTGTCACCCCTTCCCTCTTCCCTTCTCCCTCCCCACCCTCCATCTCTCCCTTTCCTCCTCCCTCTCTCCTCAGCTGGAAGCCCCAGGAAGGATCTGGGCTGTAAACCAAGGCCCAGCAATAAGTAGACTGTATTCTTTAATCCATTCAGCCAGTCTGCATCTTTTAATTGGAGAGTTAAGACATTTACATCTGTGGTCAGCTCACTTGTGTGCATGTGTGCATGTGTGTACACAGGGTATGTGTGCACTCACGTGTGTCAATGCACACACTTGTGCCCACTCTGCCCATGTGGAGGTCAGAGAACAACTCAGGGAACGGTCCCCACTTCCCACCTTGTTTGAGCTGTGCAAATTCCTTTGTTGCTTGTCTGCAGCATACGCCAAGCAAGGTGACCCTCAAACTTCTGGACTTCTTTTCTATCTCCACCTTCCATCTCCCCATCGGAAGCACTAGGGTTCCAGCTGATCATGCTACCAGCTTCTACATAGGCCCTGGGGATTCGAACTCAGCCCCTCACTCTTGAGCGGCAAGCATCTTTCCTATTGAACTCCCCACTCAGGATTGTCACTGAGAGGTGATGAACACTAACTTCTCTTTCTTAAAGGTTTTCTAGGTTACTTTCCTCCCTCTCACTGGCTAGTCTCCTAATGAGACGTATCCTCGCCCAAGTGCTGTGCTGGTGTGAGTCTCTACTGGGTGTCATGTGTGCCCCCACACACCCACCCACACCCACCCGCGCCCACAGAGGATTCCTCTAAATACCACCTTCAGCACTGGTTAGTGGGGAAGAATGGCTTTAGTCTGTGGTCATCGTGGGGGGCCTTTATTTCTCTTTTGGTGATAACTTTTCCTTGTAGCTTGCAGACAGTTCTTTGTTTTGGGATTGAGAAGGCACATCCCTTACCCCTCACCCACCCTCTGCTCCAGACTTGTACAGACAGGTGTGCTGTTACCCTAGTAACCTTGCCTACGTGAGTGGCTTCTCTTCTACCGCCTCCACGGTTCCTCCTTTATTGTGGCTTCTTGTCTTTAGCCTCAATGGGTCCTGAGGCAGTTCTCTTCTGGTAGTGTCTACAAGGGGTTCCAAATACCTAGTGTTCTTAAATGTCATTTCTTTCCCCAGATCTGGAAGATTTCCTGCAATAATTCTTTTTTTTTTTTTTAATTGAATAGGTTTCCCACCCTCGTTCTGTCTCAGTTCCCTGGTCACTCACTGGTCTAGTTATCGTAACACAGAGATCTTGGATGTTGTAGTCACAGCTCCTTTCCCCTGGCCACTGTCTCTGTGTAGTAACCCCTCAATCTTGCCTTCAATTCCCAACATTCCTTTGTCCTCCTGGTGTAGTTGCTCAGCGATCACATTAATTATTTTACTCATTGCTGGTTCAAAAACCTGAGAAAGGTATCAAGGGTTAATTTGGCTGTGGTTTGAAGGTGCGACCCATTATGGAAAGGCAATCAGGGCAGCTAGAGAATGAGGTGTCAGGTACCACCACATCCAGTGAGAAAACAGAGAGATGGATGCTGGGCTATTCCGTGTCTCCTTTTTATTCAGTTGGGGAACCACCTCTTGGAATAATGTCACCCTATAAAGCCTTTACTTCCTGCCTTGAATCTTGGGGCTTATACCCACCCAGAGGAGGAAGCATAGCTTAAGTTGAGCCAGTGCTGGGTCATACTCACAAGACACTGTGCTAAGAGTTCCAATGGCAGCCTGCCTGACCTTAGGGTCATTAGCAAGCACAGTTATATGGCCACAAACACGGGATTGGTCTGATGACCTGGATGAGCAGATGCTAAGTGGCTGTCAGGCAGGAAGCCTACAGAACTTGGATGTGACGGGCAAAGAGGTCCTCCCCTGTGTCTTAGGTGGGATTGGGTGAAATTTCGTCATCTCTTCAAAACAACCCACAATTTAAAACCTGAAGTTTTCATATTTCTAGAATTTTCCATTTCCACAGTTTTGGATAATGGTTGATTGTAGGTAACCAAATTTTGCCAACGACAGAGGCTTGGTTATCTAGGCTACTTCAGTTGACCTGTCCCACGTCACCGCTGGGGCAATACGGTTCTAGAGAAGTGAAGAGACTTCCTCAGCAATAAAGTCGGCCAATTCTTAAGTCAGTGTGTCTTCCCTTGTGAGCCCCATCCTAGGAAGCTGCCAGAAATGACTTCTCCAGTCACAAGGATAAGGTGCGGGTGCCTACCAACACCTGAGACTAGAGGATGCACCATGATCGAGTGTACAGAGAAGGGAAGGCTGGCCACGGTCCAACCTGTGTTTGTTTACTACTTCATTCCCTGAAGAATCAGAAACAACAACAAAAAATTAAGTAGTTAATTGATTGATCTATTAATTAAAAAAACAAAACAAACTAACAAGAACAGTGAACACAACACTCTAGCACTGATCACACAAATACCCATCAGGGAAATTTTACCTGCAGGAAAGACACAAAATGCAAATAGGCAGGCAATATAGTCTTGCACAGTTACTGTTTCAGAGCTTCCTGGTGGCCAAAGGAAAAAAGAGAGCTTGATTAGCTGCATGATTTTTTTTTTTTGGTTTTTTGAGACAGGGTTTCTCTGTGTAGCCCTGGCTGTCCTGGAACTCACTCTGTAGACCAGGCTGGCCTCGAACTCAGAAATCCACCTGCCTCTGCCTCCCAAGTGCTGGGATTAAAGGCGTGCGCCACCATCGCCCGGCAGCTGCATGATTTTTAAGAAGACGCCAAAGGAAGGGAAAGCTGTGCCATCCACAGTGTTCATGTGGATACATGAACTTAATCTCCAAATTAATCTGTTAATGGTGTTTAAAGGTACAGCCTATGGGAGGCAATCAGGGTCAGATGAGCCCCATGATGCATTGCTGCTTGATAGGAAGAGACAGAGGAACCCAAGCTAGGACATGCCTCTCTATCTTGCCATGGTCTTCCCTCTACCATGTTACAATGCAGCAAGAAGTCTCCTCCTGACACCAACCAGGTGCCAGGCCCTTGTTCTTAGGATTTATAAAGAACCATGCACTAAATAAACCCATGTTCTCTGTAAATTACTTCGTCTCTGGTATTTTGCTGTAGTCACAGAGCAAAGATGGAGACAGTGTCTTGACTCATTTGTGGGTGGCACTTTGAAAAGAAAAAAAGAATGGCCGGGCAGTGGTGGCACACGCCTTTAATCCCAGCACTTGGGAGGCAGAGGCAGGCAGATTTCT
>NW_022196897.1:144243899-144249537 GCF_008632895.1 Mastomys coucha
AAAAAAAAAAAAAAAAAAGAATGATCTAATGATCTATTATATGTATATAAGTACACTGTCACTATCTTCAGACACACCAGAAGAGGGCATCAGATCCCTTTACAGATGGCTGTTGTGAGCCACCGTGTGGTTGCTAGGAATTGAACTCAGGACCTCTGGAAGAGCAATTAATGCTCTTCACTACTGAGCCATCTCTCCAGCCCCTGTGAGTGGCACTTTTCACTTCTGAAGCTCACTGATGCCCTTTTGGTTGCCCCTAGATCTGCAAGATCGTGAGAAACTCTGTGTCCTCCAAACTTCAACCTTACATGAAGACTCTTCCAGGTGAGGACTGGGAGTGGGCTGAAGATAGAAGGGGTACCAGGAGTTGGGGAGAGGCAGAGTGAACGCATCAGGCCTGAGCCTGCCAAGGAGGGGCAGGGCAGGCTAAGTCCACCCCAGCTGGCATTGGGTGTCCAGAAGTAAGATGGAAAGTAACTGCCTTCAACCAGGCAGGAGGCAAACACCTGACACCCTGGCACCCCTGCACACCGGCACTCTGGGACCTCACATCCTAGCACACCCCCACACTCTGGCTGAGGCCTGTGAGCCACAGACTGAGATGAGAGGCCCCCCACTTCTCTCTAGACCTCACTCTTCACACCCTGCAAAAGGGCCTATATCTCTATACACAGCAAATGGCAAAGAACAGCAGTGGCTGCTGGCAGGCATCCTCCTGTTGCAGGAACTCAGGATGCTCCAGCCTCCTCACGTCACTCTTGGAGAAATTAAGGCTCTGAGAGGGGCAGACACAGGGTTGAGGTTCCAGAACCACCCAGAAGTTTCTGGATCCCAGAGCGGAGTTAAAATGTTATTCTTTGGCAATATCATGTACGAGTATGATGTATGTTAATCATGTCCACCTGAAGTTGGGTTTTATAAACGGACTGTCCCCTTTTGGACTGCAGTCTCACTGGGTCCATAATACATGCTCTGATGTGGGACCAAAAAAAAAAAAAAAACCCAAAAAACAAAAAAACAAAAAAACAGCCTCTCACTTAGCAGCCCAGGCTAGCCTCAAACTCTTAGCAATCTGGCTGGCTTCAACCTCAAAGCAATCCTCTACCTCTGCCCCCCATATAATGGGACTGTAAGCATGTTGTCCCTTCAGTGAGCCATTGTTATCTGTATGAATGTGTGTGGGGTGTGTGTGTGCGCGCATGCGCGTGTGCGCGTGCATATGGGGTTAGGGACTGAACCCAGGGTCTAGCATTGCCCCACTAGGTGCTCCAACCCAATCTCCATCTCCAGACTTCACGTCTTTTAAGAGAATCTCAGGGGCTCCCTGGAGCAGTAATGGAGAGACCACAGTTCCCTTTGCAGCCACGCAGCCTACTGCCACTGGAACCAGCTCACAGCTCACCTTCTCTGTCTAGTGATAACCAGAGTGGATGATGTGGCCTCAATTGACTACAGTCTGGTGGCTCCTCTGACAACCACGGACCAGTTCCTGGAGGGGAAGCTAAGGGTAAGGCTTCCACAGAAACACTGGGCTGCTCACATGTGCACTCTGTAACCCTGGAAACGGACTTTCTTCCTGCTTGTTTTGCCCCATTCCATATTCCCCTGCATCCCCACCACAGCCCTGCTGGCCCCCAAGACCCCAAAAACTCACTACGCCTGCCCGCTGCCCAGGGACTTTGCACTGGCTCTCTCCTCTGCTCAGGCTCCTCTGCGGCAGATATGGACACAGCTCTCTCTGCTTTCTTCTAGTTCTTGCTCAAATAGGCCTTCTTCCTAGGGATGTCTTCATAGAGATGCTGAAATAGCCCCTCACTGTGCCTCCAGCACTGCTTTCATTTCAGCAGAGCTAATTATCCAACATACACCATGATGAGGCAGGGCAGGGGCTGCTCTGTTCACTACTGTATATACAGCATCTACAGTGATCAGGAAATTTATTGGGTGGAAGGAAGGAAGGAGGGAGGGAGGGAAGAAAGGAGTGAGGGATGGAATAATCTCCTGTGGCCTTCCACTGGTGGCTCTGTCCTTCAGTGAACAACCAGAGGAAGGTCCATGCATGCAGCTCCCCGCCTGGGACAGGTGGACTCTTTCTGGGTGTCCCATACAGCAAACTAGAGCTGCAGTGGGTACTGAACCAGGACCATTTTGCCCACTGTGTGGCACACCAGCCACTAAAATGGCAGGAGTTGTTCACATGATGGATAAGTGTGCTCATGCAGCCCAGGTCTCTTGTCCTCCCTAAGGATGAACTTGGGGACATTCATGGGGTTGAGACCTGGGGAGAGGTGATGGGAGGTTAACCAAGGGCGGATGGAGGACAGAAAAACAATGAACTCGGGCAGGTAGAGCCCTGTGGTGACCCAGGAAGAAAGAGAAGGCAGCTGCATCACAAGGATCATCCTGACAGCTCTCTGTCCACTGTGACTACCCTCTAGAGATGCTGGACAAGACTGAATGCTCCTCTCATCCACATATATACAAGCAGTGCACACACCTATACATATACACAGACACATATGAATGCACAAACACACTGCACACTCATGCATATAATATACCTGAGTATACACATATGTGCACATGCATGCACACACATACACATAGTTCACACACATGTTCATGCATAGGGCATATACACATATACATATGCACTTTCATGTACACACACACACACATGTGCAGATAGACACATTCACCTGGACCTGTATAGAAACATATACTCGAGCACACAGGAAGCACATTTGGTCTTGACTGATGAGCTGTTTTACATGGTGGACTGGTGTGTCTGTCCTGCATGGTCTGCTGAGGGATACATAGCTTTAATCCCAACATTCAGGGGGCAGAGGCAAGAGGATCCTTTGTGAGTTCAGCCTGGACTATATAGCAAGTTTCAGGCCAGCCAAGGCTTCACAGAGACCTTGTCTCAGAAAGAAAGAAAGAAAGAAAGAAAGAAAGAAAGAAAGAAAGAAAGAAAGAAAGAGAGAGAGAGAGAGAGAGAGAGAGAGAAAGAAAGAAAGAAAGAAAGAAAGAAGGAAAGAAAGAAAGGAAGGAAGGAAAGAAAGAAAGGAAGGAAGGAAGGAGGAGAAAGAGAGAGGGGGAGGGAGGGAGGGAGGGAGAGAGAGAAAGAGAGAAAGAGGAAGAAAAGAAGGAAGGAGGGAAGGAAGTGGATAGGTGGACAGAGGAAGGAATGGACAGAGGGAAGGTAGGGAAGGAATTAAGAAAAAAGGCAAAGAAAAGAGAAGAAAGGAATTATGGGTGACATGTGCACTAACTGTAAAGCCAGCATGACTCGGAGGCTCAGAGAACGGTCTGGGCTGCTGTGGTAGAGGGCCTCCCTGCATGTCTGACACCAAAGGTTCACGGTCCACACTGCCCTCCTGCCCACACTGCCCTCCTGCCCGCACAAGGCCTTGCACTGACTATAACAGTGGTCTTTTTGTGCACATTTCAGACTCGCTATGCTCTTTAAATTTTACCTAAGTGATAGTCTACCATATGCACCTATAATTTGCTTCTCTGAGCTCAACATTATTTTTCTTCCTAAACAAACCATCGGCTTTCATCGCACGTTGTCAAATCACATTTTAGAGACATGGGGAGCATGTATCCTCCCTGTAGCATGTAATGCTTACCAAAACACAGACAACTCAGCCTTCTACATTCTGCCAATGGGACGGAGGAGGCAACTGTTCTTTTGATGGATGCCCAGCTGACTGGCAAGAGGGAGGTGGAGTGGTACGGGGGGGGGGGGGGGGGGGGGGGGGGGGGGGGGGAAGAGGTGCTGGCTTGATGCCTCTGCCTCAGCCACTTACTGGCTGTATGGCCTCCTTGAGTCCCAGGATGCTGGAAAGCTCACCCAGGTGCCCCCTCCTCCGCCCCCATACAGTTTCCGCTCATGTCTAGCTGATTCCTTCTCTCATCTTTTACTGGACTCACCCGCAATCCTAGAAAGACACCTAGACTTGCTCTGTTCTTTCCTTCCAGGGGGAGTTTTTCTGGCATGGACACCGCGGCTCAATTTCCTTTGACCCTCCAGTAATGAGGTTTTTGCCCAACAATGACTACATGGTATGCATGGCCATCTCTGACTACTTCTTCAACACTGCGGTACTTGCATACCAAGAGTCCGGAACCTTGAAAATAACCCTGGGGGACCAATTGGTGAGTGTGGCCGACTGCAAGCACAGAAGAACAAGGTCCAGCAGACCTCTGTGGGAAGCTTTGTTCCCTGGGGCAGAGTCCAAGCTGCCATGAGGGTCAGGAGTCACAGAGCCCTGAGTTCAAGTTCTGGTTCCATTTATTGTCAGCTGAGAAGCCCTAGGCTACTTATGCATCCTTGTACCTCAGACTCATCTGTAGGCCACCACACTAATGTCCTCCCCAGAGGCCATTGTGAATATTAATGAGGCAGCAGGGTAAGAGGCTGGGAGCCCAGGGCTCAGTGCTGAGCAGTTACCTCCCACATACACACACATACCATATGTCATTCCCTCCCTGACTCAGCATCCCCTGCCCAAAGCAACCATCAATCTCATTGGCTCTTACCTCATGTTCATGGCTGGACTCACTCTGGACCTCAGTTTCCCCATATGTACATGGTGAAACTTCTCTACAACCTAGGGGGTACAGCCATCCCAGCCTGGTTCCCCATACCCTGGGTTCCTCTCATTAGAACCACCAGGCTCTCCTCTCTGTATAGGAAAGAATGCAGAATAAGTGCCCACCACCCACTACGGAAGCAAGCCCAGGCCACCCTGCCGGGGCTCAGGCTGCTTACTCAGAGCGAGTTGGGGACCCGCAGCTGGTGTTCCTCACCAGTCAGAGGTGGCAGGGGTGGGGCATCACAGGACGGGGGGAGTATGGATTTGTCAGGCTGCTGTCATGGGACGGGTAGCATGGAGTCAGGCCCACTGAAGCTGAACATTCTGGGATCGGTCTGGCAGCAGACAGAGGTCACGGGCTACATCTACCCTTCCTGGCCTATTGCTACCCAAGTAGTTCCCAGTGGTATTGCCACAGTGGTACCAGGGTGCCCTGGTGTCCATAGTCTTGCCTCTGGCCTAGCCATTGCCTCTTCTTCTCAGCCTGTAACAATCTCCCAATGTCCTCCTCTCTCCTCGCTGCAGTTATCAAAGGATGACAGATTCCAGCTGAACACTGACTTCTTTGGGAAGTTCCTGCCCAAGGTAAGAGACCTGTCTCCTTACTCTGCTCACTAGGGTGCTGGGGAGGACGGACCATCGTGATAGGATGAAAACCCCCTTCAGGCCTGTAGGCAGCAGAGTGGAGGTGGCTCAGGATAGCCCAGCTCAAACATAGTCCAAGTGCCCTATCAATGCCCTGAGGATGAGGCCAAGTGCGGGCCTCACACAGCCATCAAATCTCTACTGAGCTGGAGACCAACAGAACAGACTACCTACCTGCTATCTCCCACCTCCATGTCTGTCTCCTCTGTCACACACACACACACACACACACACACACACACACACACACACACCACAGCACTCCCTTCCCCCTGGTGTCCTCCTCCCCCTTCTTTGCCTCCTCTTCCCTCTCTGCCTCCTCTCCCCTCCCTTCTCTGCCTTCCCTCCCCTCTCTGTCTCCCCCCTCTCTGCCTCCCCTCCCCTCCCCT
>NW_022196897.1:144249910-144267552 GCF_008632895.1 Mastomys coucha
CCCTCTCTGCCTCCCCTCCCCTCTCTGCCTCCCCTCCCCTCTCTGCCTCCTCTCCTCTCTCTGTTTCCTTCATGTTCCTCTGCTTCCTACCTCTCAGTCCTGTAAAGATGGAAAATTTCCACTCAGGTGCACAAGGCAGTTGAACAAACAAACCATGCACGCAGTCTGTGATGGTGACAGGGTAGCCAGGGTAGACAGGAAGGTTCTTTTTGCAGTCTGAATGGCTTAAGCCAGAGATTTATGTCTAAGAGTTCTGTGGACTGGAAGAACAAGATTGGGGTTCTGAGAGGACAGACTGACAGCCACTAGTGGAGAGGGGAGCGCTGGCAAGACAGTTCTGTCAGCTCAGAGCCCTGCGCTCATGACCTCACACAATCTGGTTTCCATAGAGGCCTATCTCTAAGCAAAGCCACGTTGCTGCAACGTGAGTGAGTTTCAGAAAGGTGCACATGTGTTCCATAGAAACGGGGAGAGTGTGGCTGGCAGAAATGTCCAGGGGAAGCTGTCTTGAACATTTCCTGGGAAGGCTTGCAAAGAGAAGAAGGGAGGGTCAAGGCTCTTCTAAGCTTTCCTCGAAGCCCACACTGTCCAGTGACCAAGTGACAGCTGAGCTGATGTTTGAAGGAACCTTGGCAGCCTGCCTGGGGAAGAGCACGGACAAGCACTCAAGGACGGGAAGTAGACAGTGGGAAGGGGTTTCCATGGTAAAGAGCATAGTGAGAGGAGAGCAGAAGGGATAGCTATCCTGGCCCTGGGGGTGAGGGCAACAGAGGCCAGTGGACAGGACCAGCAGGTCCAGACTGACACTGGTCTGTACACTGATAGGCCACCATGGGTCTTAGAAACCTTTAAATAAGAAAGACCTCTTCTGTCCCTTGTCCCCACTGGGAACTGCAGGTAGCCAAGAAGTTCCCGAGCATGGGGGTGCAGCTGCTGATCTCAGCGCCCTTGTCTACACACCTGAGCATACAGCCCTCAGGCCTCTCATTCAAACCTAAGCTGGAGACCCAGGCCTCTGTGGTCCTCCCCAACGCCTCCCTGGTGCCTCTCTTCCTGCTTGTCTTGGTAAGAAGGGTGGGGACCCAGATTCAAGCCCAGATGCCATGACTCTATAGCTTGAGCCTCGAGACACACACATACACACACACACACACACACAAATACACACACACACACACACAAACACACACATGCACACACAAACACACACGCATACATACACACCATAGGCACTCATTACCAGCTGCCACTTGGACATTGGCTTATTCATATGTGGATAAGTCACACCTTCATCCTTTCATTTGTTCAGTAATTTGTTCCTTCATGGCACAAAACAGTTCCCAACTGCCCATCTTTGTGAGTCAGGTAGCCTGTGTGGTTTTCCATCCATTCGCCTATTTGTCCAATTGCTAACTAAGTCAGTCACTCATTCTTATGGGAAATATGTTCTACCTTTTCCGGACTCTACACCCATCACTTATTCAATTATCCCTGGATTCATTTGCTCAACCCTTAATTTATTCAAGTTTTCATTCCACTGTTGATTTGCATTCATTGTTTGGGTCACCCTATTGTTACAGAAGTGGTTGGTGGCCAACCTCTCCCCTACCAGGGAACACCAGAGGCCTGTGGACCACCTACATGGGTCTATACCCTCCCAGAAGGGGGCGCTAGAGATCTGTGGCTGATCTGCCCAGTTTTAAGCTGAAGTCCAGTTTGCTGAGGAAGTGGGATCTGGTTTTGCCTACCCAAGGCCATATGCAGGCCACAAGCGGAAGTGGCCCTTCCCTTCCTTAGTAGGTTTGGAGTGAAGCAATGGGTGGCTATTGTAAGCAAAGGCCAGCCTAGACTCCAGTGTCCTCCCCACCTCAGACTGACAGTCCAGGACTTAGAACCACAAGGCCAAAGCCAATCTCCCTGCTTCCTGGGCTCTGTGGGTGTGACCCAGAGGTCCCTCCACACTGCTAGGCCTCTGAGGAGCTGACTCCAGCCCCTCCCACCTGGAGGTCAGGCCAGTTCCTTGCATCTCTTGCTTTGCAGAAAACAAATGCCTCTTTGAAAGTGGATGCTGAAGAAAACAGGCTTGTGGGAGAGATGAAGTTAGGCAGGTAAGCAGTCTCTATGGAGACAAAAGGAGATGGGCGCCCATCCGTTCCTGGATCCGAAGGAAAACAGTGGCCGCCACACACACTCAGCACCCAGTCCTGGCTTTGGTCCACCTGACCAAGCCTTGGACAGTGCGCAGTAGGCACACTCAGCCCATTTGCTCAAAGAGGTGGGGTGGGGATGGAGCACAGAGAGAAGGAGAAACACTGATAAAAAGAATGGGATGATAAAAAAAGAAAGAGAGAAAGAAAGAAAGGAAGGAAGGAAGGAAGGAAGGAAGGAAGAAAGAAAGAAAGAAAGAAAGAAAGAAAGAAAGAAAGAAAGAAAGAAAGAAAGAAGGAAAGAAAATAAGCATGGCCTCTGGTGTGTGTCAGAGATGGGGGTGGGGGGGGACTCCACAGAGCAGGGATGTGGGCGGGGCCACTGACTTGATGGACAGGCAGCAACAACTTTTCAGACTTTGAAGAACAGATTTGACTAGAGTCCTACTTTGCTACTATTAATTGTGGGGTCTTGGGTAGATGGTTTGACCTCTCTGAGGGTGTTTTCTCACTTGTGAGACAGGAGCCTCCTGGAGCCTTGCAGGGACAAAGCAGCCATTCCAGTACCCCCCTCTTGCTCTCAGATCACCATTAAATGACATCCTGGCCACCAGGGAGTAGGCTGTGGGATCAGATGACCTACAAGCCTGAGGCCCAAGTGCCCCCAGTGAAGTCCTTGGGAGCCTGAGTCACTCTGCCTCTTGGTTTTGCTGTCCCCTGGACTGTCTTCATTCCCAGCAAGCTGTCCCAGCATGCAGCTTCCCATGTGGCAGGACAGTGACACTCGCTCACTGTATTTCTAGACATCTTGGGAACAGCTCCCACTGGACAACACATTTTCCTGTCAGCATGGAGCCGGGAGGTGGACTGTGCTTGGAGCTTAGGGTGTGGCCAGCAACACTAACAATTCTGAGGACCTGTGACTGTCCCCAAGGGAGATCCAGGGTCATGCTGAGAAAGTATACTGGGTCAGAGGTCTGGGTAGTGTCCATAGGTGGGTTCCCGGCCACTTGGGCCACCGGATGACCTCATCTTTTCTCCTTGGCAGGCTGTTGCTGGAACTGAAGGAATCCAATTTTGGCCACTTTAAGGTGAGTCTGAGCCCTGCTGAGGAAGCTCCCGGCTCTTCTGCAGTCATGTGCCCTCGCCACTCAGTCTTTCATCACCTGAGCTCGTGCCCTCGGAGTCTGCTAGAACAAAATGCACACAAAACAACCACTCCATGTGCTTACTGAGTAGACAGATCAATCACGTCCCTGAGCACCCACCCTTAGGTATTAGAAGATGAGAACAAGCTGAGTGCATTAGTCCCAGCCCTTGAGAAGCAGTGGCAGGCAGATCTCTGTGAGTTTGAGACCAGCCTTGTCTACATAGTAAGTTCTAGGTCAGCCAGGGCTACTGCATAATGAGACCCTGTCTCAAAGAAAGAGGCGAGTGGTGGTGGTGGTAGTGGGAGAGATGAGGGCAGGCCACTCTGGGGATGTGGTATTTTGCCAGTCAGAACAGCACCAGTGGGAACAAGAGAGGCATAATAAGGCCCTGTGATGGGAACATCTTAGCATGTGTAGGGAATGAAACCCTTGGCATGTGTACGAAACCAGGGTGGCTGATGTGTACTGAGTAGAGGTCATAGAAAATATGGCTGGTAAAGCAGGCCAGGGCTGGGATCCTCCAAGCCCCTGTTGGTAGACGGGAGAAGGGAGGAGGGAGGGGGAGGATTGGGTTCATGGTCAGTAAACAGCCTCAGTGAGCCTGTTCTTACAGGGAACAAGAAGCTATGGTTTATGTTGCTTTTAGAGGCCTGTGGTTGGGCTGGGGAACCAGCCCAAGAGTGTGACCACAGGGGCGTGAGGAGGCCAGGAAGCAGAAAAAGGAGGGTGGGCTGGAGGAGCACTTTGGAGGGGGTTTAGGTAAACTTGATGGGAGATGTTTGTGACAAGGCATTGTGGTGGCATCTGGGTTGTTGTAGCTGAGCAACTCAATGACCCAGAAGAGGTCTGGCCGCTTGGCTGCTCTAGTGTTCTCCATCCTCCCCAACCCTCCTCCCCAAGCCCTGCCCACAGGCTCATCCATACTGCCGAAGTCCAACTTCAACAGGTCAGGTAAACTGAGGAGGGCCGAGTGTGGAGTTGGCAATTGATCACTCAGCAGATTTTTTCTGAGGGAATAAAGTGTGATTCATTGGGGCAAGAACATCCCTGACCAGTGCGAGACTCTGAACTCTTTAAATTCTTTGAGGAACAGCCAGAAGGAAAAGAAAAAAGGAAACACACACACACACACACACACACAGAGTGGATGAAGCAAGACAAACTCTAACAATTTCACACATATACATACATACATACATACATACATACATACATTCGTGCACATTCACACATCCATTTTTGTGAATGAATTGGAGCAATGCTCTAAAATGGTTGGAGCTCAAGCTCCAACCATTTTATATACATATGTACATAGACACACATTTGGTGGATGGAGCAAGCTTCAAGAGCAGGCTCAAGCGACTTTTTTTCTCTTAGCCTTTTTATGCCATCTAAGACAAAGTTCTCTAGGTAAGAAAAAGGTTACCTCATAGCCACAAGTTGCATGTTCTCTAAAAACAATTACCATAAAAACCTATTCTTCAAAAACAGATTAAAATCATTACACAAAAGGAAATTACAACAGAATTATTGATTGTGTATTCTTCTTTTGAAACTCATACCTAACTAAACATTTCCCATCTATCCTTCTCTCCACAAGTCATCCATAACCCCAAAGTAATAATTCTCTTGTAACAAATTATTATCTTGTAAATTATTACCTTGTAATAATTCTTTTGATTAACAAAGTTTAAACAAGCCAGTCTAGAGTTGTAAGTTCTTTTTCTTATGCTTAGCTGATGACAATTTGTACTTACCAAGAGACAGATTATCTATCTTACATCTTATTTTTGAAATCTTGTTCAGCTGGCTAATCACCTATTCTCTACTCTTACACTCATAATAGAATTATTTACTCTTTATTTATAATCCTGTCTTTTAATGGTGCACATTGAAACCTGTGGCCACATCCCGAGATCACAATATCCAGGAACTCAGACCAACCTAGAATGCAATGTTTTCTTTTATCATTAACTTATCCCAAGCCCATTTTTCTATGTGCTTGTAGCGCATGAAAGCTCACTGTTATTTATATCTTTCTGGCAAAAACAACCTAAACCACCTCCTTAAACTTTCTTTTTTTTTTAAATCTTTTTTTAAAAAGAATTACTTATTTTATGTATGAGTATACTGTAGCTGTCTTCAGACATGCCTGAAGAGGGTGTCTTATAGTTGGTTGTGAGCCACTATGTGGTTGCTGGGAATTGAACTCAGGACCTCTGGAAAAGCAGTCAGTGCTCTTAACCACTGAGCCATCTCTCCAGCCCCTCCTTCAACTTTCTATCAGCTACCTCAACTTCCTAAAAACTAAATCAAATCAGGAATTCTGTAAAATCATTAGTTCATCCAAACAATGCTATTTTATGAAAGTCCATCTTCATGCTGATCTGCACGAAAATTGCCCAGTAGAGTCGGCTGTCTCCCAAGAGGCAACCATATCAGACTACAGGCAGGGAGGGTCTCCCATGTCCAATCATACATGTCAGATATATGACAAACTTGAGAAGGCACAGCAGTAGCAAGACGCAACCCAGAGATGAAGCCCCAGGGGCTGTGCCTTTCTGAGGTTCATCCATCAAAGCTGTGCAAAGTAGCCGACCCTCTCCGGGCAGCTCACTTGCCCACAGCAGTTTCTCCTGCATGGCATCAGCCACCATACGGCACCTCCACACTGTGCGCACATATCCACAGAGGCTGATGCTCCCGGAGCATCCGGCAGAGCCCTGTTTCGCAACGCAGAGCATCTGCCTTCTTGGGTGGACACCAGGCCTCAAGTTCCCCACTGAGGCCTTGGAGCCGCCAGCTCCAAAATCACGTGGTCTTGGCCTGCCAACTCTAAATCTGCTGAGAATCCATCTGGGATAACCACAGCAAACAGAAGGCCTGCCTTCCCCTCCTGGGGATCCTCCAGGTTCCCCTGCCCTAGGCTGGCTTGGGCTGGTAACTAACTTCTGCTCCTGCAGAAAATGAAAATGGGTTTTCCCAGACACAGAGCTAGGAGGACATCAAACTGAGAGGCCTGGGGAGCAGAGCCTGAGGGACCTCAGCCTTGGGGAGCACGGCCTGGAGGAGCAGAGCCTGGAGGAGCACGCTTGATTACTCCAGAAACAAACACACACACACATTTACAAGCTCTAAGTGTCACTGATCCGGGCAGGCATCCTAACATGGGTTCCAAGATGTTTTCAGTTTTTATTTTTTATTATTGTCAAAACAGCACATATGTAGCACTGAGCACCAGGAGCCAAGAAGTGAAACTTACTTGTATTCCTACTGTTAGGTTCATGGTCCAGAATATACCCTTCCTGGCTTGTCATTATGCCTCTTTAATTAAAATTCAGAATTCCTTGGTTCCTGGAGCCGCCTCCTCTTGCCTGACACAGAGGCTGTTGGTTACATTTCTACAATATTGTGCTTAATGACTGCCTACTATTTCTTGGTATCAAGGTAGGGCCACTTGCCACAAGTGAGTCTCCTGCTGTTGGACTCAGTGGCTCTGTTAACATGTTGCTTGTGTTATGTGTGTCTGTGGAAGATTTGCTTCTCAAGCTTTGCTTTTGTCTCATCATCCCACCCCCTCCCCCAGGATGAGTGCACTAGGTCTGTTACTGACCAAAAACCATACATTTGAAAGAAAGGTTTGCCTGCCTGCCTGCCTGCCTGCCTGCCTTCCTCCCTCTTCCCCTCCCTCCCTCTCCCCCTTCCTTCCTTTCTTCTTCTTCTTCCTTCTTTGCTTTCTGTTTTTTAAGGCAGGGTCTTAATATAGCAACCTGAGCCTGGAACACACTTTGGAAACTAGCCTAGCCTCGAACTCAGAGATCCACCTTCCACCTTCCACCTGTCCGAGCCTCCAGAGTGCTGGGACTAAAGGCATGTGCTACCACATCTGGCTTTTGTTTCTGTTTTGTTTTATTTTTTGTTTCTGAGAATTTTGTTTTGGTTTGTTTTGGTTTTGTTTGAACCAGGGCTCACAGTCTCATCTGTGTTGGTCTCAAACTCATGATCCTCCTGCCTCAGCACCTCAATCACAAGCGTGTACCATGTCCTGCTCATTTGCAAGGCTTTTGCTGACCACTGTGGAAAGAGCCCTGAAATGCTCCCTTTCATACGCTCCTGACCTTCCTAGACAACCTGTGTTCCTGTGACCCTGTCAGTTGCTCACTTTCCAGTTGCAGTGTATCATATATCTCTTGTGGCCACACCAAGTGCTTCTCCAGGTTGGGAGGCTGTGGAAGGCTGAGTGGGAGGGAGAGGAAGTGAGAAAGACAGATAACACAGCCCCGCCATTCCATCTGTAGGTGGAGTTACTGGAGGATGTCATAAACTACCTCATACTCACAATAGTGCTGCCCAAGATCAATGGTAAGAAGCTTTAGAGAAAGCAATGGTTTCAATCCTGGGTCAGAAATGTAGGACTGTCTGCCTGCAGGTCCTGGTTCCTGACCAGGGTTTCGGGGACAGAGGATGGGCCCCTCAAATGACATCTAACCCAAAAGAGGACAAAAGAACTCACATGCCCTGGGCTCTGACTCTGCCCCCAACCCTCACATCATTTCTGCCCATCTGACAGCAGCCTGTGAGGTAGGAGCTAACTAACATCTGCCCCTACCTGGTATTCACAATTAGCAGCTCTGAGACTGACCCACCCAAGTTCATCTTCACGGGAAAGATGGGTCTCCGAGGAGTTCCTCGGGGATGACCCCAACCAACCCCGCTTACTACACTCTCCTCTGTCCTTGTCTGCCTCAGTTCCACCTGACTTCAGGGAGTGCAGGAGTTGCTGGCCCAGCTACTGCCCATTCCCAGCTTCATCTGTGACACAGAGGGTCTCCCCAACGACCTCAGGTCCATGCTCCATCTACGTAGCTCCTGGTTTCACTTCGGTGGTCTAGGCCAGCAATGTGTACCCTCAGAAGGGGAGAGGCCCACAGATGTCATGCATGTGGCCTTGGGGGCTGATGGAGGACGAGGAGGCAGGGCACAGACACCAGGGCAGGCTTCCTTCCTGGTGTGCAAACCTGTGCCAGCCCCTGGTTCACTCCCCGCTCTGTTGTCTCACACCACAGAGAGGCTTCGTCAAGGCTTTCCTCTCCCTTTGCCCGAAGGGATCCATCTCATCAACTTCATGATTTACTCCTACCAGGTAAGTCCTTTACCTCTCTGGTCACCAAGCATCCCATAAAGATAGCAACCCACTGATGCCAAGCCTCCTCCGTACCACACTCTGCATGGAGCTCGGCCTATTCTCACAGCATCCCTAGGACACAGAGGAGCTGGGGCTTAGAAAACCCACCTGGCGTTAAGTGAAGTCTACAGTCTAAGCCAGGCTCCCTGCTTCTTACACCATCCTTGCTTGTTCCTGTAAGCATGGACTCACCAAGCAGACACAGGGTTCCTTTTAGGTACATGTGTTTAGGTGCCTAATGTTAGATTCTATTACAAAGCAGCTGTACTGAAAGAGAAAGCAGAAGAAAAGAAAGGATTGGTCTGATCTGAGATGGGGCCCATGTTCATTCCTAGCTAGGGGGCATCTTTATCACCCATACCTGCAGATAGCCAAAATGCTTGTAGGAAGAGATAGGACTCTTCTTGCTATTATATGCTTATATGCTCGTAAGATGGGCCCCTTCTGGGGTGGAAATGACTTCTATAGTCCGCAAGGGGAGCTGGGAAGTGTAATCTTTCAGCAGGAAACTATTACCTAATGCCACAGATGTACCAAGGAGCATCAGTCCAGACCCATTTAAATACAGAGTTCTCTCCAAACATGTCCTGCAGGTGTGTGACACCCTGTGGTTTGCATATGCCTTCCTCTAAGTTTCCAGGCTCCTGGGCTCCCAGGATCCTTCCCTCAAGTGTGTCATTCTCCCTGTCTTGTTCTGTTCCCCTCCCCCTCCCTGCACAGCAGCAAGCCCCTCCTCCCTCCCCAGCCATCTCCCCCCCATATTACTGCCATTCTTGGTCACTCTCAGCAACTCCTTAAGCTCAGCAGCTACCTCTGTGCCACCCAGCTTCCCAGCTTTGGGACCAACCTTCCTCTGTGCTGTGCATGTTGGGACCCCTCCCTCCCTCAGTGTCTGCGCCCCAGGTCCCTTTGTCCCCACACATCACAAGAAGCCTATAATTCCACAGTGAAACCCTTGTCCAGTCCCGAATTCCTACCTCTGTTGACAGCTTGCCTTCCTGACTTATGGCACTGACGAGAAAAGTCCTTGTCACCAAGTTCCTTGCTCTAATCCAACGGTTCTCAACCTGTGGGTCGAGCAACCCCTTTGAAGGTCAAACAACCCTTTTACAGGGACCACAAATAGATATGTTGCATATCAGATATTTACATTATGATTCACAACAGAAGCAAAACTACAATTATGAAGTAGTGACAAAAATAAAGTTATGGTTAGGGAGTCACCACGGCATGAGGAACTCTCTTAAAGGGCCGCAGTCTCAGGAAGGCTGAGAACCACAGCTTTCACACCTAGTGTCAATCAACCCCAGTTCTTTAGACCAGGGGGCTGCTGAAGATGAGACTGGAAAACAGGTGATATCGATCAGAGAAATCTGCCCCCAGCCTCCCAGAATCTCTGTTCTATCAAGGTCATCCTTAAAAAAAGAAGAAGAAAAAAATCCCACCCAACTCCACCCCCCCGGGAAGATTTAATTTCTTTGCTTAGAAACAGAGTGGAGGACACTCTGGATAGGGAGTAATTTTTCAGCCTTGATTGCAACCAGGTCTCCCGAGCTGCTGCAAGGCGGGATGACATACAGAGGCCCCCAAGGCAGGCCTGCTCGGGAAGCTGATGACAGGTTCTCCAGGTGTCACTGCTGACACCCTAGGGTCCCAGTGCCTCCTGCCCTTCTCAAGCAGGCCTCGTCCCACCCCCATCGTAGCCTAGCCCCCAAGTTTCCTCTTTGAACATGCGTAGTGTGTTCGAGCATGCGTGTGGAGGCCAAAGGGGACCTGTTTTCATCCGTCACTCTCCACCTTCTATATTGGGACAGAGTTTCCCAGACAGGATCCCTTCTTAAAATAACCAACCCAGACGTAAAGGTGCACTTCAGCTAACGGTGCCCGTTTCTCTCCAGAGTTTCCTGTTGCTTGAAGCAGATTTATATCGTACCTGAGATCACCTCGAACCCTGGGCCAGGAAGCTCTGCAGCTCCTTCCAAGGGGCCATCACACTGTCCTGCTCCAGGAATCCTTTAGGCTGGCCCTGACCTGCGCCCCCCCGCCCCTCCCCCCGCTTGCTTCCCCATGCTCAGAAATAACCCAAGCCAGTGGAAGCTGAGGAGAAAGCAGGAGATCTGTGTACCGGGGCTCCGGGCCTCTTTCAGAGCTGCCCCTCCAGCATCAGCATTTCCGCTCGAGCTGCGACATTACTTTGGGCTTTACAAAAACACCCATTTTTCCCCTGTAGATTCTGTGTGCTGGTGTGGCTTTTTGTCCATTCGTTAATGCACCCACTGGCTGCAGCCAGCATGGCCTGAAGCACATGTACTCTTGAGTCCTAAACACCTACGTTAGCGCAGAGTCCCACTGTTCCAACTGTCCTTGGGGGGGTTCTTAATCGGAAGGGGTGAGCTGAGCTTTCTAGGGTCTTGCAGTTTTGAGAGGTGATGAGTCTATTGGGCTGTTTGTGGGGCGCGCCTGTTACAGCCCATTGTCTTCCTGTGGCCAGTGTTCCTCACTGCCACGTGGTGGCGCTATTGAACACCTGACCCAAAAAGCTGATGGTCCACGCCATTGTACCTCAGCAAGAAACAGCCAGGAGATGCAGCTCGAAGTGTAATTAGCCCCACCTCATGATCTCCAGGCCCTGGTGTGGAAGACATCAGTTCCAGGCTTTCTAGGACTGGTGTTGGATCTCACTGAAAGCTTCGGGTCATGTCCTTCCCCAAGACGTCTGCTGGGACTGCCCAAGACTGAGACGGGTTTTGCATGGATCAAGTGGCCCCGAGGCCTCTCTGGGCTGGGTTCCTTTGGTCTGTAGATCTCATTCAGGCCTCAGTGCACTCCGTCTCCCTCATTCTGTGACTTGTTTAGGTCTTTCAGATTATGTCACGGCCAGTCACAAGCCCACCTGTAGCAAAGCTGGGGTTCCTACACGTCTTCCCTCAGCCCATGATGAGCCTCTACTTCCTTCCATATATCAGAGCTGTCTGCTGTCTGGGGAGTTTGGCATGTCTAAGGTAGATTTTCTGCATTTGGTCATCTAGGTCACACACTGATTAAAAGGTACCAAGGCTTAGGAGACAAAAATTCTTCTCCTCATTTGTCGTTTAGGAGGGGGCACCTGTTTCTGTTTGTGGCGGCTAGTGGAGGACCTGGCCTAGGACCATTGGGCATCCAGAGGGGCTAAAAGGAGGAGAGTAAGAGAAACCCAGTGAGAGATGAGGCTGCTCTGCTCTCAAAGGCTGTGGGAGCCCTCGGAGGGTCTTGAACACAAGACGGACACTTCCGCCGGGCGGTGGTGGCGGTGGCGGCCCACGCCTTTAATCCCAGCACTTGGGAGGCAGAGGCAGGCAGATTTCTGAGTTCAAGGCCAGCCTGGTCTACAGAGTGAGTTCCAGGACAGCCAGGGCTACACAGAGAAACCCTGTCTCGACAAACCAAAAAAAAGAAGAAGAAGGACACTTCCGGGGCTGCAGAGATGGCTCAGCCACTGAGAATGCTTGCTCACTGCTCTTACAGAGGGCCAGGGCTTAGTTCCCAATTCCCATGAAACAGCTCACAACTGTGGCTGCAGGTGACCGGATGCCCTCCTCGGACCTCTGTGGGTACCCATGCATGTGCAATGCCTGCATATAGATTTACACATAAATTTTTTTTTTTCAAGACACGATCCAATTCATTTTTGTAAGTCTATCCTGGAATGCTCTCTGGGACCATCTGCTGCACATAGAGAGATGACCCTCTCAACCCCCTCACCCTCTCTCCCATCATTTTTGTTATTCATTTAACTTTCTGGCCACTTTCTAACACACATGACAACCCTATTCTGCCCTCTGAAAAACAAACAGTTACTTCTGGGCCCTAAATGGCCAGGCAGAGCCACAGTCCCCCCAAAACATCTCCTCTCTAGTGTTCGGAAAAGACAGCACTGTGGAGTCTGTTTTGGGGGTTTGTTCCCCAAAGATTCAGACAAGGCCAATTTGCAAAGTGGCTGTCTGAGCCATTTCTTCTTCAGGCTGGGACTTCCTACTGCAACTAGTGTGTCCTAAGCTCCCCCCCCCCCCCCCCCCCCCCCCGCCCCGGGGTTGAAAAGGCTTTAAAGTTAAATGGCAATGTGACTGAGCTTCCCTATGATAGACCAAAGCCAGACTGCGTGCTTTGCTTGGGCGAATGTTACGGCATGTATGAGGGTTAATGCTATCAACCTTATTCGATTAATAAACACTTAGGAGATGAATAAAGTACATCTCAGAGTGTTTTCAGAAAGGATCAGATCATGGGAGCTCTGACCTGGTGGATGGATAAATCTAATGGACTCAGACTGTGACCGTGTGGGGAGGTGGCAGAGGTTGGAGACAGGGTCTCCTTGGAGGAAGCCGGTCACTGGATGACTTTGGGGCTGTTTCTCTGGCCCTTCCTACAGTCGACTTTCTCTGCTTGCTGCCCACCATGACATCAGTGGCTCTGTTCACCACACCCTCTCTGTCATGGGGGAGTGACTCCTCTGAAACCAGTTTAAATCACCCCCCCCCTCAGATGTTTGTCTCATGGATATCATCATGAGATGACATACAAGAGATGCCAAACCAGTACAGTAAAACATAATGTCAAAAAGTTACTTTTTAAATTAAATAGCAGAAGGGATTGTCAACTGCAGGATGACTGAATGCTCCCACTCCAAGAGCTCACCTGCGGGACAGGCACTGTCTGCTGATTTATGACAGGTAGGGGGAGGTGCCCTGAGGGGAGAGAGGGTGAGGTGGGCTACAGAAGACCAGCCCCTGGCTTGCCATTTCACCATATCTCATTGGTGGCATGAGTGGGGCAGCCCTGACTCTTCATTCCATTTATCCCCAGCAATGCCCACGGTACACAGGGCACCTCATGTTCTACAAGAGTCTCCAGAGAGGTTGTGAGGCCTGGGTTCAGCTTAATGTTCAAAGCCTCAGCCATGGAATTCCTGAGTCTCATTTCAAACACCAACTTGGTGTTCCACTGCAATTCCACCCCTGAAACTGTGTGACTTTACAAATGTCACTTGGCTCTTGAGTCCTCTTTTGTCTTTGGAAACAGGAGGTAAAATCCTGACCTCTCTTTCAGCTGAGGTTGCTGGGAGGAGCCTATTACCACTGAAACACTCTCTGGGCAGAATTAAGAACATGAGGTATGATCCCAGGCACCTTGGGTTCAAATCCCAGCTCTGCACTTGCCAGCTGTGTGACCTCGGGAAGTTTATTTCATTCCCTGTTCTTGAGTTCTCTCAGCCACAATGACAGTAGCTGAGTTTTCACCCCACTGTCAGGAACTCGGCTCATCCCAGCCTGTCACACAAGGTACATCCCAAAATATTCTTTAAATGACTTAGGAATTGACCCCACATCTGGGTGACCTAAAGTCACTGTGTGTGGGGTGGTGTTGGGGGAGGTCTCAGCAGTGTCTGGGCTCAGGAATTGCTGCTAACACAAGACAGTGTGGTCCTCCTCCTGCTCCAGGCTCAGTTCCTGCCCCCTAAAAAGTAAGGGCTCTCTGAATTCAGGGAAGGAATTCTGTGTGGACAAATGTTAAACAACCTGTTCTTGCTGGGAAATTTCCAGGAGGCCCATTGCTGGAGATTGAGGTACCGCCCGCCACAAGGATAGCTTCTCTCTCACTGTGAGGGCTGGGTGTCCACAGTGCAGTAAGCCAGTTCAAGCCAAATCAAGGCTAGAAAGGCAGGTTTACTGAGAGACAGTTCTCAGGAGGGTCCACCTATCGTACAGGTGGAGGTCAAAGAAGTCGAACACCCAGGTAAAAGCAAGGGAATTTTATAGAGCTTAGGCAAGGAGTGATGACGTGTCAGCTAGGAGCTGGGATTGCGTCCATATATGGTCAAAACCTGAGCCCCCGGGTGTGCGCTCTCCGGTGGGTTGCCAGAAACTCAGAGGTGAGGTGAGGGGTGATGAAGTGTTAGCCCAGAGCGTGCAAGTGGGTGGAGTTTCCCAGCTTGTGCAGAGGTGAGCAGGGATTCCAGCCAAACACCCCATCTTCTCTGGGTATAGGAGCACCAATTGAGATCTGGTTATTTCCTGCTGAGGAGGGACAGCATGGGGTGGGAGAGATGGGAGTCAGTGGGCTTGTGCAGAAGAACAGGGGCAGAGCATTTGGTTGGCCATTACTTGGGAAACTTCACAAATCCATTCCTGGAGAAAGCGGAGGAGGCAAGCTGCTAGGAGAAAGAGCAGAATGGAGGTGTGCCCTGGTTGCATTGGCTGAGTTCTTCAGACAATTGCTGGAGCGATTCAGATGAGTTTCTGCCAGGCCAGATTCGTTGATATAGAAACAGCAATCTCCTAAGACCACGACGCAGCGCAGGTGCCTCCCACGTCTGCCGTGAGGCAGTCCAATGCCCTTCAGTTCTGCGTGGCGACTGGGGCCATGGAAGTGATCTAACACTGGAGGGAGGCCAATGGGCTGCTGCTCAAGCCAATGGGTTGCTATTGTGGGGGCCACAGTAGCAATGCCTGTCAGTGCTCCAGTGGGGACAGTAAGAAAGGAAAGTGTGACTATTTCAGCCTTCCCATAAAGTGTTAGGTCTGGTCTCAGCATCACCAGGCTACGTAGAGAGAAGGGATCACCAGGGGACAAGTGTTTTGACCTAGAGGCATTGCACCAGGAGAACACCCCTGGGGGTGCCCACCCAGATACCAAAATTGTGTCAGTAGTATTGCAAAGGGAGCAAGTCCTGAGTAGCAGAAAAGGAATCGGGTGTCTGGGGAGGCTTGGAGGAGGGGCACATCTTGTATGATGCTGCCCTTGGTTGGCAGAATGGGGGTTAGCCTTAGCATCTTACAGGGACTAAGTAAGGGCACTATGATCAGAGCAGGGTGACTCAGAGCAGCACAGAGAACCCAGTTGCTAAGGTTGGATGGAGGCATTAGTGAGGTAGTAGGGTTGTAGGGTTGTTCCCTCCTGGATGAGACCCAACGAGGAGAAAGGTTTTTTTGGTTTTTGTTTGTTTGTTTTAACCTAAAATCAAGAGGAGTCTCCCAAGTGTGATTGTAGGACCTCCTCCTGCTGTTGTATGGCCTTGGTGAGGTTTGAGGGGCTCTAGAGGTCAGAGGGTAGGGTCTGGACGTATGCTGTCCAGATTTCTGTTTATTCACATGGGTGTGCAGGCTTGTCCATGTGATAGGCCTTGCCTATTACTCCCTGTGCCCACCAGTCATCCCAGGGATCTTACATATCAATGCAGTGTCGTACTGTACTGGGGAACAACCAACTAGTCTGGTGGCTCGTCCGTGACCTTGTTAGCCACCAGCAGTATTTTTGTTTGCACCATCTTAGGAGGTTTCTTTCACAAAAGCCCCATGGGCAGCCCCACATTCCTTGACCTTGGGTGCAACAGGCCTCATCTGTTTGGTCATAGGTAAAGCAAAGCACAGGGTAATTGTATCCCTCTGTGCACTTAAAGAGGGGTACCGGGATGGAGATAACATCTTGGCATCCCTTAGGGGGACAGCTGGCCTGGTCCACGAAGTCACTGTGGTTCTCACCAACTCCATTGGTTCAAGTATCCCAAACGTGGAAGCACCAGCAGTATGTGCCGGGTGAGGACTATAAGCAAAAGGGCAACCTGGCAGGGGTCTTAGTGCCTGGTGCAGTGACAACAAAGAACAAACTGACCCAGGAAGAGAAAGAGGCAAAGGTGAATCTGCTGAGACCATTCAGATCTGCCCTTGGGTCCCAGCTCTCTGGTGGACCATCCATCTTCGGCTGGGGACTTCTTAAGCCTAGATAGATAGATGGTACCTACACTGATGTCCCTGGAGTTTGCTGGTAAAGAGGCTGATGAGGATCACAGTATTAGTCCTGTATTAGTCAGGGTTCTCTAGAGTCACAGAACTTATGGGTTGTCTCTACATAGTAAGGGAATTTGTTGATGACTTATAGTCTGTTGCCCAACTCCCCAACAATGGTCAGCAGCAGCTGTGAATGGGAGTCCAAGGATCTAGCAGTTGCTCAGTCCCACAAGGCAAGCAGGTGAGGAAGGAGTTAATCTTCCTTCTTCCAAAGTCCTTATGTAGGTCTCCAGCAGGAGGTGTGGCCCAGATTAAAGGTATGTGCCTCCAAGCCTGGATCTGGGTCTTGCTTTGTCCCAGATGACCTTGAACTCAGAGATCTCCCTGTCTTGAGATTATCTTGAGTGGCTATGGGATTTATAGCCAGCCACTATGCCTCAAGATCTCCACGCCAAGATCCAGGTAAGAAATTTATATCTCCCAGCCTCCAGATTAGGACCACAGGTGAGCCTTCCGATTCTGGATTGTAGTTCATTCCAGATATACTCAACATGACAACCAGGAATAGCCACTACAAGTCTCATCCACCAGGGCTCTTAAGACTTAGAAGATAATTGTTTGTGAAGTGCCTGGTTGGGCTGGAGAGATGGCTCAGCCATTAAAGGCTAGGTTCACAACCAAAAATATAAGAGAAGTGACTGTTCCCCCCCTGGGAAAGGGGAGAGGGTCAGCAGTGGCTGAGTCCACTGATGTGGGAGTAGGGAGATGGTTGTCAGGGTATGAGCTGAGAGGGGAACATGGGAGAGAGAGGCAGGGTAAATAGCCAGCCAATGAGGGAGCCTGGGTCAGGAGGTGAGCTTTAAGGAAGAATGGCCTTTAGTAAAGGAACTCAAAAGGGTCGAGGCCTGTAGAAGAGCTTGGAGTGCCTTGAGAGGAGAGAGGAGGGAGGACCAGTATAATCTGAGCTTGAGGGAAAGATTGGTGAGTTGTTTGATGAGGCCATCTCTCTCTCTACCTTTCTCAATGACTGGGGGCAATACAAAATAGGAAGTTTCTAAGAGACATTCAAGGCTTCAGAGATGAGCTCAATGACCTTGGAAATGAATGCTGGACTGCTGTCTGTTTGGAAGGTCCATGGCATGCCAAACCGAGGAATAATGTGCTCAGAGAGCCTCTGGCCACTCTATCTGCTGTTTCCCCGGAGGTGGGGGAATGCCCCAATCCACTGTAACACTAAAGCTTAGGAGATAGCGGAGGGTTTGTGGGTGGGAATGTGTGTGAAGTCCGTTTGCTAGTCTTTGCCCGATTGGTGTTCTCTGAGCCGGTGTTGATGGGTTTTGAGTCGCGGCAGAAAGCGCCTGCAGACACCAGGCCCAGGCAGTTTCATGTGTAAGAG
>NW_022196897.1:144273803-144326303 GCF_008632895.1 Mastomys coucha
GTAAATGGAAAACATGGAACTGAATTGAGTGGTGTCTGAGTAGGGTATGGCTCACGTGGTTAAGAGTTTGTAGTCTAGCGGCGCTTGGCTGTAGGTTTGTTGTGTTCTGCGGCGTCTGGTGTCTCTAGCTGAAAGTGGTGAGCAGTCTCCAGGTGAGTGATGCTCTCCGCGCGCAGAACAGCAGCCTCTACAGTGGTACTGGGAGCGCAGCAGCAGCAGTGGCAGCCGCTGTGGTACTGGGAGCGCAGGAGCGGCGGCAGCCGCTGTGGTGGTACTGGGAGTGCTCCCTGCGTGGCGGCAGCGGCGGCGGCGGGAGCCGCTCTACCTGGCAGCTGGGGTCCCAGCGGACGCTCCACGTGGCCGTGCACCCTGTCTGCCCCGGCGGTGAGGAGCCGGTCGGTAGACGCAAACTGCCGTGTCCCGGGGCTCGGCACCAAAATGATGGGTTTTGAGTCGCGGCAGAAAGCGCCTGCAGACACCAGGCCCAGGCAGTTTCATGTGTAAGAGGTTTAATTGGAAGGGGGTAGGGGGTAGCGGCGCAGGAAGAGAGAAGGGGGAGAGAGAAGAAGAGAGAGAAGAGAGAGAGAGAGATGGAGGGAACTACCCACATATTTATATGTGGGGTGACGTAGTAATCCCGGTAAAGGTGGGAGCTGAGCCCAATGGATTCTGGGAATATGGTCGCCGTTGTCTTGGTGACAGGTCTGTGGACCCGCCCACATATCTGTCGCAGATAGGTTCTGGATGCTAACAGGTGTGGTGTCTGACGAATCTGGAAATCCCTCTGAAGGTTGGACCTGTAAGGTATAGACTCTTATAGACTCTTAGGTCGATGGGATAGAAAAGGAACTCTAGAAACTGGAATAGGGCCTTGGGACCAATGCATAAGCTCTGGTGGATGTCAGAGATGATGGAAGGCACCCGTTTCTGGGGAAGAATAAGGCAGTTATTTAGGTAAAGCCACCCATCTTTTGCTTGTGTGGTCCCTTTGCCAAGGAATTGATTCTTCCCCTAGCTGGGGTTTGTAGGAGCATATCAGGAAGAAGATGTGCCCTGTGGGTCTGGAGGAGCTGGAAGCCAAAACCCTGACCACTGAATCAGCCTTGCCATGATCCAGAGCTAAAGGTCTGTGGAGCTCTGGAGCCCCCAGCAGTGAATTGTGGTCACCTCTGCAGGGAGTTGGAAGGCCTCCAAGAGCTTGACTCAAGGGGACCACCAACAACAGGAATGCCCGTGGTGATGAAGAAACCTCTTTCCTTCCATAAGACCGAGTGGCTATGAGCTATTGGAAAGGCATGCTTTGCATCAGTCTGGATGTTATCATGTTATCCTTTGGCAACATGGAGTAAACTGGTTAGAGCAATTCGTTCAGCCATTTTGAAGAGGTTCCCACTGGAAAACAGTTCACCTCAGCAAGATTACCACTGCCTATGCCACCTGGTGGTTTCCTGAGTTGTCTATAAGGGAACTTCCATCCACAAAAAGGGCCAGTTGTGGGTCTGTGAGAAGTAGGCTTAGGAGGCCCGGAAATGAAAGAATCTGATCTGCTGTAGTTGGAGGTTGTGAGTCCCGCGGAGGCCACACTTGGTCAAAGGTAAGAGAGTCTTAGAGCACTGGCTAAGTAGAATGCTCAAGTATATGCTATAGTTGGAGAGCAGAGATGAGGTTTAGAGAGGGAGACATGATACCCCAGGGAGCCAAGAAAGTTTAAGAGTAAAGAGGTGGTCATCTGGGACAGACAGGGTGGGGCTGGAAAGCAGGAAGTCATCTACTTATTGCAGAAGTTTACTAGAGTTAAGATCAAACAGGAGAGGTCCCAGGCCAAGGCCTGGCTAAAGAAATGCAAACTATCCCCAAAGCCCTGAGGGAGAACTGTCTGTGTAAGCTGTCCCACAGCAGGCCCCTGGAGGAGTTGACTTTGGCTGGACCATGGTGGGATGGGGACTGGCGGGTCTCCCCTGTTTCCTCTGTGGGATTACCCTTGGCCTCGGGGCAACTACTAAGGATTGGGGCTAGAATGTAGCCTTCTGCTGTAGCTAAGCTTGTTGGAAAGATGTGGGTGTCTCCTCTCGAGCATTAAAGACCTTAAAAGCCATCTTTACTAACTCCTGTATGGGGATTTGATTACCATCCTCAGCTCTTTTTTTTTTTCCAAGTATCTTGTGGTGACTGGGAAATCAAATTGGTAGTTAGAATTGTGGCTCCCACTAGGGAGGCTGGGTCATGGCAGTTGTATTGGATCAGGATCTATTGTAATCAATTTAGAAAAATGGCCAGATTTTATCAACTTGTGTAATTTCACAAAGCTTATCAAAGTTAACAACTTTGAGACCATTTTCATGCCTTGAAGGAGGCAACAGACCATGAGCTTCCTCCCTCTGGAGGCCATTTTGACCCAGTTGATAATCCTAATTAGGTTCTGTGGCCAGCACCACCATGTCACCCACGGGGAATATACAGTCTCCGAGGTGGGTTTGGTCTACATACTGTCTGGTTGCTGCATGAACCTGTTCATACTTCTTGGGAGTGAGAGTGGAGGCCTGGATGACATAAAGGCCATGCCATGTTAAGTCATAGCAAAGGTAACAGAACTCCTTAATAAAGGCCAATGAGTTGGCAGAGAAGGAGCCCAACCATTTTTCAGTCTGGGAGAAATCTTGGTGGTAGAAAGGAATG
This sequence comes from Mastomys coucha, assembly GCF_008632895.1. Lineage (NCBI taxonomy): Eukaryota > Metazoa > Chordata > Mammalia > Rodentia > Muridae > Mastomys > Mastomys coucha. The sequence continues at coordinate 144,276,480 of NW_022196897.1, forward strand.
TGAACGTGAACAACTCCTTCAACTCCAGCCACAGGCAGAACACGTGACAGTGTAGGAAGGGGAGGGGTAGGTGGGGAAGAAGGAAGAGATGGGTACAAGGAAGAAGGTTGGTCACTAGGCAGAGCATGTGATGGTGTAGGAGGGGAGGAGTAGATGAGGTTCAGGGAAGAGGTGGATGTGCCAGGGACTCAGGTACCTCAGTCAGGACAGAGGGTGGCTAGGGGCCTGAGCCCTGGATGGAAGGGTGCCTGAGGATGCCATAACCTTGTCCAGGAAGACTTAAGTCATCTAGCACTGTGTGCAGAGGGAGGAGCAGGAGCACAGTTCCCCCCAAAACTTCAATATAAGGGAGTTCAAATAATTTGTCCATATACCAGCAGAAAATTCAAAATCGTGAATGTTATAGTTGAGTGCCCTCTGGTGACCAGTTGGACTCATTGCCCAAGGTGTATTGCAGCCAAAACACAAAACAAAGGAAAACTAAACTCTTTGGATGTATGATCTGAGACAGCCCTAATTTCGATACCCTAAGAGTGACCAAGGATTGGGTTTAGACTCAATATTGCCCATTTCCAAGCCTGTGTCAGTAACTTGAAGACTGTGATGCAGTGTTCCACATAATAGCCTGTGGTTGAACAGTAGGGGATAAGGGGTAGCCCTGGAAAGGACTTCTCTGAATCCTAAGGCTCCCTGGAACAAAGGTTGTCTTTGTTCTGGAAAGAACAGACTTGCCATGGCACAGCCGTGGCTTGGCAGGGGATCCCAGGGGTCTGAGACCCAAAAGAGGCACCTGGTACCTCTTGGGCAGTAGCTGGGAAAGGTGACTAACTGTGAATAAAAAAGTTATTGTGTCAGGCAGAGAGAGAAAGACTCCCCACTTGGCTGGGGACTCAGCCCACCAGGCTGGGGGCTCAACTCCTCCCAGGTTCTTGGCACCAAAATAATAGGTTTTCTCCACTGAGGCAATAAGCCAATTCAAGCTGAGCGGTTTGAATATGCTTGGCCCATGGGAAATGGCACTATTAGGAGGTGTGGCCTTGTTGGAGAAACTGTGTAGGCAAGCTTTGATGTCTCTTACTGCTCAAGTGTAGAAGAGAGCCCTCTTCTGCTTGCAGAAGACAGTCTCCTTCTGGATGCCTTCACATCAAGATGTAGAACTCTCAGCTCCTCCAGTCCCACGTCTGCCTGCACACTGCCATGCTTCCCATCATGACAATAATGGACTGACCCTCTGAACCCCAATCAAATGTTTTCTTTTATAAGAGCTGCCTTGGTCGTGTTGCCTCTTCACAGCAATGAAATCCTAACTGAGACCAAAATTGGTACTAGGAGTGGAGTGTTGCTCAGATAGGCCAGACCATGTTTTTGTTTGGAATGTGTATTTTGGGGCTTTGGATTTGGAAAGCAATGGAATGCTTCAAGTGGGGCTTAATGGACCATCATATTAGGAATATGGAAGACATTGGTGCTGAGGGTGATTTGAACTGTGGGGGCCTGGCTGAAGAGATTTCAGATGAGAGAAATTTTAGTATGATGTGGATTTTTCTTGCCCTCTTCTGGGGAGTCTGGATGAAGCTAAAGTAAAAAGATTCAGATTAATTGCATTGAGAAAGGGGGTCTCAAAAAAGCCTAGCATAGACTCTGCCCTGTGGTTCAGTCTTTGGAAGAAAATTTTTATCTAGTGTAACAAGCTGAGAAAGGAAAAATTTAAAATATATGGTTCAAAGACTAAAGGAGCACCAGGAAGTGAAATGTAGCTAAGTCCTGTGTTCAAGGATATTAAGTGGGATTAAGGGACTTGGGGACAAGATCCCACCCAGATAAGCTTATTGTTTGTGTTTGCAGTTGAACAAGGGATGGTTATATCAGGTTAGGCATTATTGTTACTTGGGTTTTCTTTCTTTCATTTGAATGTAAGGAGATATGATTATGTGTCAAATTGACAAGTGATGGATTGTGATGGCTAGTCTCAGTTGTTGACTTGACAATATCTGGAATGAACTACAATCCAGAACTTATAAAGAGCTTGTGAAAAAGATAAAGAAAGGCTCAGGTTCAGGCATGGTGGTACACACCTCTCATCCCAGCAGTCAGGAGAGAAGACACATGCAGATCTCTGAGGTCAAGGTAGCTTATGGAGCAAAGTCCTGGATGGAAAAGCTAGCTTAAGCACTGAAGGGATTAGAAAATAGAAAGCTGGTGATGATGTAATAGAAGGGGGGGCATATTCTAGCCTGAGCAAGCAACAGAACTCAGCATTACCCAAAGGTAATGTAGCTCTGACTTTAGAGTCAAGAAGAGAATGGCATACTGAGAAAATTGATGCTGGTTAGCTGGAGCTAAGAAATTAGCAGAAGAAATGACCAGCATCATTGAGATGAAATCTTCTGGGAAGTGTTTTCTGAGAACGCTAAGAGGTTGTGTTCTAGAGATATTGTGCTGACAGCCATACTTAGTGTTATGCAAAAATCACCTAGATGATAGCAGTTTTAAAGTCATGAAGGGGTCATGGAGAGCAGCTAAGGCTTGCCTGCTGCCATGCTTCCTGCCATGATAATGGACTGAGCCTCTGAAACTATAAGCTAGTCCCAACTAAATGTTTTCTTTTATAAGAGTTGCCTTGGTCATGGTGTCTCTACACAGCAATGAAACCCTAACTAAGACACAAGTCAAATCAGGAATATAAAAGCATGTTTATTGAGAGATAGCTCTCAGGAGGATTCACCTATCTCACAGGAGGAAATCAATGAAATTGTAAAGCAGGGGAGTTTTATAGAGCTTAGATACCAGGATCTCACCAGCCTCAAGCATCAGTATCAGCATCAGGGCCATGTGTTCCCTGATGTCTCTGATGAATCTTGGGGCATTAGCAGGGACCTAAGCCAGAAAGGCCATCAGTGGATGGGGTAGGAAGGCCAGACCTGGAGCAATAATAGCACACTGACTGGCAGCTCTGAGATCCAAAGGTCACTGCTGTGGGAATTTCCCATTCCTGCAAACATCTCCTGGCTGAGAACACCCTCAAACCACCTGAAATAGGAAAAACAAATTCCCATTTCCACTGTACTGGCTGGTTTTGTGTGTCAACTTGACACAGGCTGGGGTTAGCACAGAGAAAGGAGCTTCAGTTGGGGAAGTGCCCCCATGAGATCCAGCTGTGGGGCATTTTCTCAGTCGGTGATCATGGCGGGTGCCATCCCTGGACTGGTAGTCTTGGGTTCTATAAGAAAGCAAGCTGAGCAAGCCAGGAGAAGTAAGCCAGTGAAGAACATCCCTCCATGGCTCCTGCTTCCTGACCTGCTTGAGTTCCAGTCCTGACTTAAAATGTAAGCTGAATAAACCCTTTCCTCCCCAACTTGTTTCTTGGTCATGATGTTTGTGCAGGAGTTGAAACCCCAACTAAGACATCCACCCACCAAGTCTCCAGTCTCCAAACCATCCCTCTCTCTCCTCAAAGCTGCAAAGCCCAGGAAAGTCTCCCATTCAACAGCAATTCACACAGGGAACTGAGGCCTGAGGGAAGAGGCCAAGGAAATGAGGAAGGAGCTGAACATAGCAGGAACATGTCACCCTGGCCAAGTTTAGGGGAAGCAGAGGCTCCCTGGGGATCCTGGGACATGTGTGTGTGAGCTCTGTTCTTCTCCCAAGCCTCTGTCCCTGTCTTCTTTATCCTAGTGTCTGGCCCTAATATGTCACCTCCTCAAACAGGCTTTCCTTGACCAGTGTATGGGATGGAACCCTGTGGGGCCTGCTGGTGGCCAGGAGCTACATCAGCTACCCACCAGAGGTTAAAGTACACACACCCTAGGAGGGCTGAGCAGGTACAGGAAGGAGTGTGGGCTTAACCAACAAGGGCCTGGCCTACAATGACCTCAATAAACATAGCTTCCTTCTAATCCCTGTCAATGCTTAGCAGCAACCACAGAGTGAAATAGACCTATCTGGAAATACCTAGGCTTGGGGGCTGACCCAGGGACAAAGGCCTCCACAACCATCTGTCCCCGTAGCAAGGATTACATGGTACACGGAGCAGCCAGTCCTGTGGGATTACCTGTGCTGCACATGCACACATAACCTCAGTGCCTTCAGTCCTTTCTGTGTGTCATACCATTATCCCCTTCACATTCATTCTGACAAAGTTACTAAGGCACCCCCAAGGCAACTCTATGGAAAGTGAACAGACTCCATCTTTAATTTTTTGAATTATTTTTTATATGTATGGTTATTTTTCCTGTATGTGTACCCCCTGTGTGCAGTGTCTGAGGAGGCCAGCAGAGGGCACTGGATCCCCTGGAACTGGTGTGAATAGATGACTGAGCTGCCATGAGGGTGCTGGGAATTGAACCCTGCTTCTCTGTAAGAGCAGCCAGTGCTCTTAATCACTGAGCCATCTCTCCAGCCCCAGTCTTCATTTTTGATGAAGAGTACCAAAGGATCTGCAATCGTGTTTCTAAGTGACCATTGTTACCACAAAGCAGAGTATGGTTAATGTCATGCTGGGAAAGACGTGCAAGGGAATCAAGGATCTCGGGGGAAACATGGGAGTGGTCAGGGAAGGGTTCCTGGAGCCAAGGGTGGAACAAAGTTTAAAGTTACTGGAAATTATGGGCAAGAGCTGAAAACACAAGCCCATCCCAATTGTAAATCTTGTTTTCTGCTTTGGTATTTTATTATCTTTACTTACTACAAACATAGAAATCTCCAGGACCACATCTCAGTGCCCAGTAAACTGCAGAGTTATATGTTCTGCGTGTGCTGAGCGAGCATTCTACCACACAGTTATATCTTGAGCCCCCAAATACCCACAATCCTCCTACCTAAGCAGAGACAGCCCTTCATAACTTCTTGAAAATTTTGACTTTGATCAAAGGCACAGAACCCTGCAATGTCATTAGGAATGGCAATTCCCGCTTATTTCTGCAGTTTTGCCATCAAACCAGACCCAGATGCTGCCCTCTGCCTCTTAGAAGCTGGTCTTTGGGAGACGAGAGCTGATACACAAGAAGTCAGGTTTATTCCAGGGCTGGCAACCTGGATAGTCCAGGGAGCTCTAACCCTCAAAGCTACAACGTGCTCAACACAAAGAGGTTTCACAGGGAGAGAAAAGACTAGACTGTGGGCAGAAAGGCTTCCATTTCTCAAGCTCTTCACAGCCCTGAGTGTGAGTCATTTTTATTTTCCTCTTACTTTCTGGCTGTGGAACACTGCTGTTTTGGCCTCACATACATGGGTGCCTTGTGCATGCCTTAGTACTATTCCACAGAGCCTCGGCCTCCTACATTCACTTTACACGCTTAGGACTTTTCCGTGTCAGCCCTCGGGGCAGTGCAGGGAAATTGTGTTAGTTTATACTCAGAACGAAAGGCTAAAGAGGGCTCTGGTGTAGTGTGAGGGTCCCCATGCCGAGCATCTACCACACCGTTATATCTTGAGCCCCAAATACCCACAATCCTCCCATCTAAGCAGAGACAGCCCTTCATAACTTCTTGATCAAAGGCATAGGAAGACCTCCTCTACCCCATCTCCAAAAATAAAAAAACAAACGGAAGAATCTTCTAGAATGCAGTGAAACGGGGGGGACATGTGATCCTCACAAAAAGTGAAAGAGAAAGCGGGAACAGAAGGATAATACTGCCAAGTCCAGCTCTCAGAAGACTGGCACCATCGCAATCTCGCTGGGCAAGACCATGTTTAAATCAGAGTGACCAGTCCCTCTCCCCTGCCGCCTTAGCTGGAGCTCACGCCTCTGCCTGGGTCACACGGCGCGCGAGGCAGCTGACACATTAGAACTGTTATGCACATCAAGTTCCAGGAGGAATCTGGCTGGGGTCATGGGGCACAAGGCTGTTTTGAGAGCTTTGGGGCGGGGGTGTTTGGTTTGGCGTGGTGCTGGAACGATTTGCCAAGGTTCTGTCCAGACAGTTATCCCATAGCAAGGCTGGGAGGAGAAGTGCCTATTTAAACAGTTAAAAGAACGAAGAGCAGGAGAAGCCAAACCTACTTTTCCTTCCTGCTTTCATGAGCTGGACTGTGACCCTGAGTGAACCTCAGTTTCCTTTCTGTGACGCCAGGTCTTCCTAGCAGAGAGTCAACAGATTGGCTAAGGCAAGGCAGTACCTCCAGGGAGTGTGGGGTTTCCCCCTCCTCCCTGCAAGGGAAAATGGGCGTGGCTTATCCCCTTGGAACCAGGCCCACCCTCCTAACCTGTGCAGCGGTAACAACAATGACCCCGGTGGTGTCGCAAGCAGGTTCCAGTCCGTGGGCCTCTCTTTCCCGCTTCCAGGAGCCCGCCCTCCCTCAAGAACCGCCCCCTAGCCCTGGGCCTTGGCTAGTTAAAGACACCAGAGCCAGCCCACATTGTCACAATCCTCAGTCCCCCACAGAGCATCCAGGATGAAGGCTGAGAAGGGGCCTCTACTGTCTACATTGCTGGGGCTGCTGCTCCTATCTATACCAGGGACTCGGGGTGCCAACCCCGCCCTGGTGGCCAGGATCACCGACAAGGGCCTGGAATACGGTGAGAAGTCGAAATATAGGCTGGCCTGGGAGGTGGGACACCAGGCGCATTATGGATGCGGAGGGCATTGTCCCTCTGGTAGGGAGCCTGCTATATGGGTTTGTGGCAATAGCTGCGATTCTGGCTGGTCACTCTCCAGATGTGTGACCTGAGCACATAGCTTGTATTTGGGGGGCTGGGTGGAAGGCTTGGGTTCCAGCAGCTGAAGCAGGAGGTAACAGAGAAAGGCAGCTAGCAGTGGGCAGATAGGCGCTCAGCCAAGTGCTTGGTAAACAGCCCCACCCCCAGCTCCTTTGTAAGAGTCTTGGTGGAATTTGAAAACATCACCTAAAACCACAAATCGTAAGTGGAGGCAGTTAGAGACTGGGAGGGACCAAGCGATGCCAGGGGCGGGGATGGGATGTGATGCCTTGGCATCTGAGTAGCGGTCATGTGACTTACCAAACATTAAAACTTATTGATCAGTAACTGCAAGGTGAGATCTCTCTGTCTCTCTGTCTCTGTCTCTGTCTCTGTCTCTCTCCCTCTCCCTGTCCCTGTCCCTCTCCCTCTCTCTCTCTTTTCCTCTCTCTCTCTCCCTTCCTTCCTTTTTAATTTTTCATGTATTGGAGTTGAACCCAGGACCTTGCACATGCTAGGTAGGTACTCTACCACAGAACTACTGCCACAGCTGCACCTTCTCTTTTTCATTTTTTGAACTTTGGACAGAAACTCACTAAGTTCCCCAGGCTAGCTTTGAACTCACTCTATAGGTCCAGCAGGCCTTGAACTTGTGATTCTCCTGCCTCAGCCTCCTAAAGGAGCCTGGGTCCGTCCCATTTATGCACCACCAGGCTTGATCCAACTTTACAAACTGAGAAAAGGATTTGACAAGATACTGAGAGTGACACAGAATTATCGTGCCCAAGGGGTGAGGGAGCTGGGATGTTTGTGCAGCCCAGACCTATCACTTCAGTAGAGCCTCCATTGCCTTACCAGTGGAGGCCATAACACTCCTTCAGTGGAGTAGGGATGGTGGGGTCTAAAATAGGCTATGGACAGAAGGGAAAATCAGGGAGGGCTTCCAAGGGGAGGTAAAGTAAAACTGGCAATAAGAACTAGCCAGGGACAAAGGGTGGCGATCCTGCTGTATACACCCTAAAGAAGCGGTCGCATTGAAAGGGTAAAAATGGATGTCAGTCACTAGTGACCCATGTTCACTGCCCGGCTGGGGACAGACTCCTGGGCAGACTCTGGTCAGAACACTGAGTGGGGCCACTAACCGCATTTGTTTGGGAACCCCGAGTCAGGAGCATTTGTCTTCTGCCCCTTTCCTTGGGCACACGTGCCAAGTGTGTGCATCCAGTGCTGGCTGTGTGGTTCTTTCCACACTTTTAGTAACACCCTCTTTGGTTGTTGTGGGCATTTGCTGAGTGCCTACTGTATGCCAGCCATGAGCTACAATCCCCTGTTCTGCTCTAGGTTGCTGCTGGTTTGACAGACTGGGCTCCGGGCTCCACAACCGCCCATGAGAAAGTGATGCCTGGGGATTTGTTCAAAGTCACTCGGTTAGAAAACTGTTACACGCAGGAAAAAATCCCTGAAATCCTCCAGGGTTTTCTACACAGACCTAGTCCTGGGGAGGGCCACACTCAAGACACTCGGCCCTCATTTTCTGCTCGTGTAGTTGGTAAAGGCTTCTCTGTTCTCCCCTGTAAAATGGGCCCACGATGCCCTGACAGTCCTGCACGATGAGTAGCTCCTGCCTTCCGTGCTGCCTGCCGTGAATGGGCTCGGCAGCCTGTACCGTGACTACCGGCAGTGAGGAAGCTAGCTTCTCTAGCCAGGGATGGTGGGAGCAGCTGAAGAAGTTGGAGCACAGGGCGGGAGGCGTGGTGGCCAGGCTGACCTCAGTTTTTCCTTGTCTGCAGCGGCCAAGGAGGGGCTGCTGGCTCTACAGAGAGAGCTGTACAAGATCACACTGCCTGACTTCAGCGGAGACTTCAAGATCAAGGCCGTGGGCCGTGGGCACTACGAGTTTCATAGGTGACTAGAGAGGGGACAAAGCCAAGGAGTGGGTCCTGGAAACCTCTTGGGTCAGGCAGTGCGGGGTTCAGGGGGGCCTTTTTGAAGGGTCTCCAGCTGGGTCCCTGTGTTCAACACACAGCAGTGTTAATGCTTCCTGAGTGTGTGGCCCGAGTCTCAGTTTCCACATCTGTATAATGGAACTGATGCTGTTCTCTCCTTTAGAAGGCTAATTCGGGATCTGGCCACTCTGAGTGGCCTGGAAGGGAAGGCAGGCTTAGAACTTAAAATGAAGTGCCCTGAACAGTAACATTGTCTTTTGTGGATGGAGCAGTCAGGGAAGGCATTCCAGAGGAGGGGGTACCTAAGCTGAATCTTCAAGGCTGAGACCTATGATGTACTACTCATGGGCAGCCTTGGCTCCTCTGAGGGCTATCTCAGGCTTTCTTAAATCTGGCTTCCTAAGCCAGGCAGTGGTGGCGCATGCCTTTAATCCCAGCACTTGGGAGGCAGAGGCAGGTGGATTTCTGAGTTTGAGGCCAGCCTGGTGGCCTCAGCTACAGAGTGAGTTCCAGGACAGCCAGGGCTATACACAGAAACCCTGTCTCAAAAAAAAAAAAAAATCTGGCCCCCTTCCTGGGCATGAAGAGCATGGGGTTGGAGGAAGGATCTGCCATTTGACACAGTGTATCTGTGGACCCTCCCCAGGATACTGTCACAAGACACCAAGGATCACAGGGCCCAGTCCTGTGTACCTGCAAGCTACTGAACCCCTTTCACAGAGTGTAGTCCCCCTAGCACCAGACTGTTGCAGGTCCCCAGTGACGTGAGGAGGGTTGTCTGGCATAGGAAGAATGCTGAAAGCCAGGGAACCTGATGCTATACCAGACAAGGCTGTGACGGAGCAAGTGTGGTTCCTGGGGCAGCTGTATTGGGCACCAGCCTGATGCCTCCCTCCTATCTCCCTGCAGCCTGGAGATCCAGAACTGTGAGCTGCGTGGCTCCTCCCTGAAGCCGCTCCCAGGCCAAGGCCTGAGTCTCGCCATCTCTGACTCTTCCATTGGCGTCCGAGGCAAATGGAAGGTGCGCAAATCCTTCCTGTAAGTTAAGTTCCATCTACCCTTGGACCCATGACTTTGGCCTTTGTTCCTTCTTCCTGGGTCTTCAGAAAGACCACATGATGGACACACAGGTGTAACCGAGGGGACTGGAGTCCAAGTCCCGAGTCTCTTTCTCTTTCTCTCTAGATTCCACATCTTCTCAGGGGACAGGCCTGCTTCCCTGAGGGCTCTGAGTGAACTTAAGGAGACCACTTGGCCTGTTCCCGGTTTGTTCCCTACACACAGATCTAGATCCTAAGGCTAGGACCTCCCATGAGCTAGAGCTATTCTTGGGAAGTGGCCTTCTGTGCTCTCCCTCAGAAAGAGGCTCTGAACAGGAGCTGTAAACTCAGGGTCAGTTGGAGCTCATGACATAGGAATGCCGGGACTGCAGGAGACACTCATCAGTGAGCCTAGCTCCACCTACTCACCCTCCTTCCTTGGCCCTGCATCACTGAGCTATTCGGGGTCATCAGCATTTCAGCCCCTAGATGAGGTAGCCTCATGAAAAAACACACTAGGGTGACTCAAGGGCTGTAGAGGTCAGAAGGTGATGGTCAAGGAGGCAGCAGGCCTCTCTCCTCAGCTTGCACATGGCTTGTGCTTGCCACATTCCCACGTGGGCTCTTGACAGCTCTGGTCTCTCCTGCATCTTGACCTCCTTTGACCATGGTTCTCAACCTGTGGGTTGAAACCCCTTTGGGGGAGCAAAAGACCCTTTCATAAGGGTCACCTAAGACCATCGGGAAACACAGATATGTACATCACAATTCATAATAAAATAGCAAAATTTACAATTATGAAAATAATTTTATGGCTCCAACAGGAGGAACCTTATTAAAGGGTCACAGCATTGAGACAGTTGAGAACCACCGTCCTATGAGGACCCACCCTCTTTGCCTCTGTTAATCTCTCCAAAGGGGCTGTCTCCAGGTGGAGCCACTACCAAGAGGCACAGGGGTGTGGCTTTAACACGTGCACTTGGAGACATAATTCAACCCAAGGTGGAAGAGCTGGCCAGTCTCCGCCTGGCTCACGTCTACTCCTGAGACCTGCAGTGTCCCGGGTGGCAGTTTCCAGCCACATGTTTTTGCAAAGTGCCTGAGATGAACAGAGAGCCCCAGCAGAAGTGTGAAATGGCCAGGTTTACAGATTTGGTGTAAAAGTAGAAGAGGCACAAATCTTAATAGTTCTTACATGGGCCACTGAAGTTTAGACACTGAAGTGGCAGCATCCATTACTACACTTGTTTGGGCAGCTGGAGAGCAAGCTCAGCAGTTAAGAGCACTGGCTGCTCTTGAAGGGGACCTGACTTTGCTCCTGGGTTTATGTCAGGCAGCCCATAGCTCACTGGAACTCCAGCAACAGGGAATGCAATGCCCTCTTCTGGCTTCCACGGTCACCTAAACACATATGCACATAATAAAAATAAATCTTCCGCCGGGTGGTGGTGGCGCACGCCTTTAATCCCAGCACTTGGGAGGCAGAGGCAGATGGATTTCTGAGTTCGAGGCCAGCCTGGTCTACAGAGTGAGTTCCAGGACAGCCAGGGCTACACAGAGAAACCCTGTCTCGAAAAACCAAAAAAAAAAAAATCTTCAAAAAGTAGTTTTGCCTCTTTCTCTGTTGCTTCAGTGTGGTCAGTAGGTGTTTGTAAGTGGCATGTGTAACTCACACCTGTGTCTGTTGAAAGCTCAAGTGTATGTGGCAACTGTGTGCACTCACTATTTCACCAGGGGCACTGGACCACACCCCTTCCTCCACCCGCCTTTGTCTCCAAGCTGCCTTTAACCATCTTTCTTCATGAGCATATGAAGTTCTGGTCTATTTTCTTTGAAAATTGCTTTTTTATTTATTGTTTGTTTTAGTTGGTTGGTTTTGGTTTTTTTGGAGACAGGGTTTCTCTGTGTAGCCCTGGCTGTCCTGGAACTCACTCTGTAGACCAGGCTGGCCTCGAACTCAGAGGTCCACCTGCCTCTGCCTCCCAAGTGCTGAGACTGAAGGTGTGTTCCACCACCAACAGGAGCCTTTTTATTTTTTTCTTTAAACTCGCAGAGCATGATACTGATCGTTTGACACATGTACATTAGTAGCTTTCAAGCACTCAGAAGCTTGTGGAATCATGGCCTCTATGCAGGTCTCAAACATTTCCATCACCACAAAGAACAGTCATAACTACTCCCCACTTCCCACTCTGTCCCCCTAACCCCAGCCTGCACAGCTCCTCCTGCCCTGGACCTCTGCAGTGAACTTGAGCACACCACACCACGTGTCTGTCCCTGTCACTTAGGCTTTGAAGTTCATCCACATCACTATGCATGATGGCATTGTATTCCTTAAATAGAGGCTGTCTCACAAGTAAATCATATTTTGCCTGTTACTTTAAAAAGCTGCCTGGGACATGAAAGCCCAACACATGTTCAAGCTATCTATTTTTTTAGGTTGATTTTATTTTGACTGATGGGGGGAAGGGTAGTGAGTGTATGGTGAGTGGGTGGGAATGGATTCATGACTGCAGGTGCCTGTGGTGGTCACAGGCACCTGTCACCCTGGTCCTGGACTTACAGGCTTGGCAGTCCTCTGATGTGGCAGCTGAGAACTGGACTCGAGTCCTCCACAGAGCAGAACACCCGCTTAACTGTGGTAGTCGCTCCAGCCCGGTTCATGCTATTCCTTGTCTTTGTTTGTTTGTTTGTTTGTTTTTGTTCTTGTTTTGTTTTGTTTTGTTGTTACCCATGATGGCTTCAGAGAGCTACCCACCCACCACCCGCCCCCAGGCATCAGGGAGAAAGAGTTGGGAGTCTGGGCCTGATAGTGCCCAGCTGTGCTGGGTTGTTCTAGAAAGTTCTCCCAGAGTCCTCTGGGGGCCACTGTGCCTGCAATGTCTATTTACCTTCATCTTTAAAAGTCTTCTCAACCCCGTGGGTGGAAACTGGCATTGTTGTTAGTTTATTCCCCACACACCATTTCCTATTCTAGAGCTGCTTGGGGCTTGGGTTCCTTTCCATTGATTTCTCCCTTCCTTATTAATCTGTTCATTGTGTGGATTAAAGAATGAGCCCCTGGATCTGCTCATGTGTTAAGGAGCTACTTGCACTGTCTTGGGAAATGATTTTTTTCACTGTGTGTATTATGAAATTTTCTTCTCCAGTTTGCAGTTTACCAACCACTTCCTTTCTGACTTTGAAGAGTCCAGATATTTCTAGAAGTCCCTCTGCCAATTCCCAAGGTGTTCTGCTAGCTCTTTTCTTTATGATTAAATCTGTTTTATGTATGATTAAATATTTTAATTTGGGATTAACTTGTAAATGTTTGCTTGCATCTACTTGTTTTGAGTAAGGATCGGCTCGCTTCCTCTTTATGCTCCAGTGGTTTCAGATCCTAGCTGCAATGAGTAACTGAGCTTCCTACCTCCTCCAGGAAACTTCACGGCTCCTTTGACCTGGATGTCAAAGGTGTCACCATTTCGGTGGACCTCCTCTTGGGCATGAATCCCTCAGGGAGGCCCACAGTCGCCGCCTCTGGGTGCAGCAGCCGCATTTCTAATTTGGAGGTGCACATATCGGGAAATGTGGGGTGAGTCACTTCAGGGACTCCCTGGGTATGGTCCTTGGTGGGCTCTGGTAAGTGTCCAGAACTGGGTAGAATGCTTACTGGTCCCCACGGACATAAGACCATCCTTTGAGGACCCTATTGGGATAGAGAGAGCTGAGGTGCCATTTCAAGAAGTCAACAGACTTAGGGGACCTTGTCAGAGGAGGAAGCTGGGTGCTGAAAGGACATGCAGCTTAAGTTCAAGCCCCTGGTCAATTTACTCTGCTTCCCAGTCTCCATTCCCCTGGCTAGAAAACAAGACTCTGACCTTAGCAGATCTGGCAGAAGGCTGGGACCCTCGTTTTGTGAGAGCCTGTGGGTGCTGTGAACCAAACCTGGGTCCACCTGCAGGAGCAGTATGTGCTCTTAACCGCTGAGCCATCTCTCCATCGACTTTCTCCATCCCCACTGTCCCAGAGACAGGCGGCTGACTGTGTGCTGTGTCCCCTGCCTAGGTGGCTGCTGAATCTCTTCCACAACCAGATCGAGTCCAAGCTCCAGAAAGTAATGGAGAGTAAGGTAAGAAAAGCCAGCGGGGACCAGTGGATCTCCCCACAGGCTTCTGTCTCTGACAGGCTGTCAGGGTCCACAGACCCACACAGGATCACAGCTCAGAGAGGAAAAACCACTTACCTAGGCCTTAGAGACAACATAGGGTGGAGCTGGGCAGGTTCAAGGCTCTAGACTCCATTTAGTTCCACCCAGTTAGGCAGAGAGCAGCCAGGTGCCTGGCCAAGGTAAAACGGGGTATAGAGGGGCAGAGACCCCATCTCTCCCCTTCTGGCCTTGCCTACCATGTCTGTACTATCCTCCCTCCTCAAATCCAAAAAGAAGTCATTGCCCAGGTGTCTCCAGGGACCTGGCAGGAGTCTGGCTGGTGGGAACTGAGCAAAATCATGAGCCCCTGTCCTGGTTACAGAAGCAGTGACATCATGTCATATTTTCCTATATAAAAACTAATATGATATTTCCAGGTTTTATATAGCATTTATTTATTTTATATATACAAATGCTCTGTCTGCATGTACACCTGCATGTAGAAGAGGGCATCTGATCATATTATAAATGGTTGTGAGCCACCATGTGGTTGCAGGAAATTGAATTCAGGACCTCTGGAAGAGCCGCCAGTCCTCTTAACCTCTGAGCCATCTATCTCTCCAGCCTATATCTCCACGTTTTATAAGTTTTGACTAGAACATAGACTTTTTATCCCATGTAAATGTTCAATTTCTATAAACACACTTTCACCCCCAAATCCAAGTTGTGAAATGCTGAAGGCTGGAGCTGTGTCTGTAACAACACGTTTGGCTTTGCACACCCTCTGGTGGTTGAAGCAGGAACATCGGAACACACTTCCACACACGTTGTCCTGGGGTCTAGGTGAACTTGTCAACCTCATACCCAGGCACCCATGACATATTACCAAAGTGACTCATTCCCTGCTGCTGCTCCTAATAATGATTAGTAATAATATAGTAGTATACATTGCAATAATTATCACAAAATACAGTAATTTAATTATTGTTTTGCTCAATTAATATAATTAATGCAGAATATACTATTCTTATTTTCAAACAACAGCTGCTGTTGTGTAATCTTGTGCTTCGGACAGGAATAATGAGATGGTTTTTATTTTTTGTATAATCTTGGCTATTATTATTATGATGATGATAATGATGATGATGATGTTTTGAGACAAGTTCCTACTATATAGCCCAGGTTGGCCTCAAACTCCAGATCCTCCGGGGTTATAAACATCAACACTAGCTCTCTTACTCCTGCTTCTCTCCCTTGCGTATTGCCTCTTTGTTCCCCCTCTCTCTCCATTTCCTTCCCCCTTTCTCCACGTGGTCATGGCCAGCCCCTTCTTCTCTACTCTCTCCTTCTCCCTGCCTTTCTCGGCCTCTGCTACACTCTTAACTCTCCCCCTCATGCCCTAAATAAACTCTTTTCTATACTAAAAAAAAAAACCAAAAAACAAAAAACCAAAAAACATCAACACTAAACTGGGTTTGATCTCAGACTTTGAAAGCGAGAAGTGTACTAAGTTAGCGATGCTGCCTGGTTAGAGCAGAGTAAGAGCCTTCCTAACAGTGGGGCCCCTTGTGCCATAGGCCTTTGACGAGCTGAGCACCTTGGAAGAGTTGAAGATCTAGCTTGGCCCCTGCTCTCTATGAGTTTCCAGACATCTCCTTTCTGTAAGCTCCCATCTGTGGCTGCTACGGGACTTGCTCTTCCCTGCTTAGGGTAGAATGCACTTTCTGAACCTCCGGGGCTAAGAAGGCATACTCTCTGTAAGACATGCTAACACATAAGAAGCACTTGGCCTCCGGTCTTGTGAGCAAGCAGAACACAGCGATGCAGAGGTCGCAGGGCCTGTGGGTACTGGTCAGGATTTAAGTGCAGAGGGCTCCCTCCTCCTTGCAGCCCCCTTAGGCACGGTGCTTCCGTGCCTCCTGAAGGCCCTGCTAGGCATCCGGGACCAAGGACACCACGTTTCCCCTCCACAACTATTTAGGTCTCTGAAAGAATAGAGTACCCAGGCTCAGAATTTGGGGGGTTTGATGGGATATTGTCTCCCCAGCTGTCCCCCCACATCTCCCAGGCTATCACTCCTTCTTTTGCCCCATGCCATCTCACACATGACCTTCTCTCCTGGCTGCAAAGAGAACCTGAGCCGTTTCCCTTTGGCTGCCCTGCCCTCACGGCCTTCCCCACTGCCTATGTCCTAACTGATAGCATTCTAGAACCGTTTGTCCTGAAGTGTGCACTGCGTATATCTATCCTCTTCTTCTGAGACGCCACCTGCGACCGCAGCTCTAGGGCAAAGTTTCCATGCCACTGTCTTTCATTGCACGCATGGGTACACTGCAATCGGTGGTACCTCACAAGTCAGAAAGTGCTTTAGGGCTGGGCACGGTGGCACACACCTGCGATCCCAGCACCGGAGTCCTGAGGCGAGAAGATTTCAAGTTCGGGGCCAGCCTGAGGTATGTAGCAAGAATCTGTCCAAATGGAAGAGAGCAGGACAGAGATATCTCAGTGGGAAAAGAACCTACTGTACAAGCCTGAGGATATGAGTTTAGATGTTCAGCCGCATTGTAAAAGCCAGTGGCATGGTGCATCTGTACCCAAATGCTATGGGGTTACACACAGGCAGGTCCTGGGGGCTTGCTGGTCATCCAGTCCAGCTGAATAGTGAGCTTCAGATTCAGAGAGAGACTGTGGTTCGAAAAAACTAAGGTGGAGCAGGATAGAAGAAAATACCTAAAGTAGACCTGTGGCTTCATCTGCATGCACAGGGGCGTGTACCTGCAGGCATGTGCACACATGCATACGACATACAACAACCACAATAGAACGGGTGTGTACCTGTGGGCATGTGCACACATGCATAGGACATACAACAACCACAATAGAACAGGTGTGTACCTGCGGGCATGTGCACACATGCATACGACATACAACAACCACCATAGACAGCAAAGAAATGCTGTTTAAAGTGAAAAACTCCTGTGCACACATAAACAAAGAAAATAGTTATGGATGCCCTCGGATGTAAGCGAATGTAAGTTGACACAGGACATGGAGCTGTACTCTGAGACAGGCTCCTGGTGGACACTGGACTTGACCTTTTCACCTGTGAAATTGGCTTGTTGCAGACTCCACTTCTTCAACTGGCTGAAGGTGATCGTTCCGTGCTGTTAACCAGTGGTTACATTTATTTATTTACATATTTATTTCATTTGGGAGAGGGGGACACATGTGTCATGGTGTCCTATAGAAGCTGGAAGCTAATTTGCAGGGGACATTCTGTCCTTCCACTCTGTGGGTCCTAGGTATCCAACTCGGAATGTCATGGTTGGTCACAAGTTTCCTTACCCACTGAGTCACCCCACCAGCCCCCATCTCTATATTTAGGACCCTTTTCCTCCTCCTGGCTTCCTCTGTTGTCTGGAGGGAGCCACACGGCTAGCACCTTGCCTTTCAGAGTCTTTACTTTTGTTTTTTTTTGTTTTTGTTGTTTGGTTTGGTTTGGTTTGGGTTTTTTTTTTTGAAGCATTTCTTCCTGGTCATATTTCATTGGCTTATATAATGTCACAGCAGCCAGGACAGCAAACAGGCTTGGAAACATATATTTCCTGCTTTTAAGAAGCTCACAGCTCCACTGGTGGCAATAAATTGTCTGTAAGTGGTTCATAGACATGACCACTGGGTTTCCTAGGAATATACTCAGGAAGCAGGGGCTGCAGCAGCTGTCACGACGCAGCGACAGCCAGCAGGGGTTGACTGTAGGACCCCTACACCTACTTAGAATGGGCCAGCTGTTCAGCTCAGAGCTCCTGCTGCTTCCTCCCCTGAGAAGCCTGTAGTGGTGGCAACCAAACCACCTCCCACCAGCGCTTTTCTCTTTGTAGATGGCCAGCCTTGGGCTCGCTCTCAGCAGTCTCCTCAGACCCTGTTGGAATCCATTATCAGGGCTGATAGGATTTTTTTTTTTAAATCACTTGTGCTTTGACTGTGCTTGCCATGTGCTAAGCATTTACGGTAGTTGAGCGCAGAGCAAATGTCACCAAGAGCTCCCAAAGGTGCAGACTCACAGCCTTTCCTTTCCTGTACCTCTCAGGTTTGTGAGATGATCCAGAAGTCTGTGACCTCTGACCTGCAGCCTTATCTCCAAACTCTGCCAGGTAGGGGCACCATTCACCCTTGGGGAGGTAGGGCATCACACACCCCTGGGGGCCTCTATTTCTCTTCATTTTTCATAAGCCGATATTTGAACTATGTCAAGTATTCAGAGACAAAAGAGTAAAAAGTCGTGATTTAAAATCCTCTTCTTCCCCCAGCTTTTCTACCATGAGGTACCCTTGATGGTTTCAGATCATTTCTTTGCATGTCAAAGCAGAACAACACATAAGCTCATGACTATGTGTTCTCCTGTGCCTGAGTATGTGTGTGCGTGCCTAATTGTGAATATTTACCTCTCAGTAGATGCAGTATAGGCATTATTCTGATCTTTAAATTTGAATGACTTAGTGAAACTTCTATGTCAGTATATGTAGGGAGAGAGAGAGAGAAACAGAGGCAGAGACAGAGAGTGCCCTGGACTGGACTGTCCCCTCCTCCACAGCCAGGTCCCACACATAGTCAGCTGAGCCAGTCTGGGCCTGGGGTGAAGCAGTGTCAGCAAGTGGCTTTTTATTGCTAAACATGGTATCTAACTCCTATCATCCCAGCACCTGGGAGGTAGAATCTGGAGGACCAGGAATTCCCAAGGCTAACCTTTAGTGCATAGTGAACTACAGGCCAGCCTGGGCTACATGAGATTGTCTCAAAAACAAATCCTACTTTTAACCCAAATATACTGACGGAGAGAAATACTGACAGTGTAAACATAGCCAGACTCCGGACCAAGAAGGTCTGCTCAGTCACAGTGCTCAGCAGGTGTCAGCTCTGCGCTGCGCATGCGTGGAATCTCACTGTCTCTGAGACCCTCCCAGGAGCCAGAGACCTTCCAAGTCTATCTTTCAAACAGGAGGTCAGTCCACACTGCTGCCCAGGGATGTTCATGCACTCTCCTTACTGATGATTAAGCTGCCAGCACACAGCCGCCCCTCCATTTAACTCCATTGTGCTGTTGAAGGCCCATTGGGTAGTTATTGTTACAGATTGTCCTGGGCTGGACTGCAGTGAATATTCTAGGATCTGTGGCTTCAAGTATAGACTTACGAATGACGTCACAAGCTCGGCTGTTCAGTATTGTATTCTGCCAAAAGGTTTCCATAGCACTTGAGGCAACTGCACAATTTTAACAGTTGTGTAGTATTCCACTGAGGGCATCCTCAGGTGTTTATCAGCCCCCCCGCTGATGAACATTGTGTTAGTCATTATTCTATTGCTGCAAAGAGACACTGTGATCAAGGCAACTTTTCTGAAAGAAAGTATTTAATTGGGGGGGCCTGCTTACAGTTTCAGAGGATCAGAGGAGCAGCTGAGAGCTACATCCTGATCAGTAAACAGAGAGAGAGCCTGGGCCTGACATGGGTTTTTTTAAACCTCAAATTCCACCCACCACACATCCAGTGACACACTTCCTCCAACAGGGCCACATCTCTTAATCCTTCGAATCCTTTCAAATTGCCATGCCTCTGTGACAAGCATTCAAATACATGACCCTACGGGGCTGTTCTTACTCAAACTACCATAGACAAAAATTTGCTATTTGCAAGGCAGCAGGGAGTTCCCTGCTTTTGCTCCTTGCCCACATTCAACAGTACATCTGAGGAGCAATGTTTCCAGTCCAAGTTCCAGGGTGCATATGGGAAGTTTGCACTTGACAAAGAGCCTGAATATTCTACAGTGAGGCTCCTGGGCCCCTGGGTGGCACTTGTTAACACCCCTTCAACTGAGGCTGAGACTGGCACATCTGACTGTACATGGAACATTCGCTCAATCAGCATTGTGGAAGGGATATTCCCACCGGGCCCGTGGGAAAGATCTGGACTTCATGGTCATTTTGCTTAGCATGAAGGTCTTTTGTGCGTGTCCCTCAGGTTGGCTGTGACTACCCAGCTCTGGAAACTGCTTATGCCTGAAGCTGAGCCCCAGCGCTTATCCACCACGGGAGTGGAGAATTCTATCTTGTCCCCTCATTAGAGAGGCACAGAGGGTCTTTTATAAGATTAATTTTTATTATTTTAAATTGTGTGTATTTGTGTGTGTGTGTGTGTATGCATAGGTGTGTATGGCATGTGTGATGTGTGTGTATATTTGTGTGTGTGTATGTGTGTATATTTGTGTTTGTGTATGTGTATATGGTGTATATGATCTGTGTGTATGTGTGTGTGATGTGTGTGTATGGTTGTGCGCACACATGAACTCAGAAGTTCTGAAAGGCTAGAAGAGTCAGATCCTTCTGGAACCGGAGTTAAAGGTAGTTGTGAGCAACCTGACCTGGGTGTTGGGAATTGACTCTGGTCCTCTGACCATCTCTCCAACCCCCTGACCATCTCTCCAACCCCTTGACCATCTCTCTAACCCCCTGGCCATCTCTCCAATCCCCTGACCATCTCTCCAACCCCCTGGCCATCTCTCCAGCCCCCTGACCATCTCTCCAACCCCCTGACCATCTCTCCAACCCCCTGACCATCTCTCCAACCCCCTGGCCATCTCTCCAACCCCCTGACCATCTCTCCACCCCATGACCATCTCTCCAAACCCCTGGCCATCTCTCCAGCCCCTGACCATCTCTCCAGCCCCCCAGGTGGAGGCTCTTGAGAGATGCAGTAAGTGCTCCCTCTTCTTTACTTGCTAGGGCCATACCTGACCCCACGTCTGCCTCTCACTCTGTTCCTGTTCTAACTCACAGTCACTGCGGAGATCGACAGTGTCCTGGGCATTGACTACAGTTTGGTGGCGGCTCCTCAAGCGAAGGCCCAGGTGCTGGATGTGATGTTTAAGGTGAGGGTGCAAGAGCAGGAGTTAACCACAGGACACAGGCCAGTACCCATTCTTGGGTCACCTCCTCCCCATCTTCAGGACTGTCCTCATTTTTAGTGGTTCTTGCTGTACACGGGGGTCAGAGTTAAGGAGTAGCAGGTAGGGTTCCAAGCAGTGGGAGTCATACAAAATGTCTCTATATCACCCTCAGTCTCAAAACTCCCACTTGCCATCTCCAACACCACTTCCAGCACCTAGTCCACCCTGATGTGGGAGGGTATCGGAACTGGGTGGGGCAGATGGGCTGGCCAACACCTATACCGTTGTTTCCATAAAATGAGCACTTCCAGGGACCTTATGCAGTAAGAGACACAAATTTACCTAAAAGAGTTCACCATTAGAGGGGCAGTTTAAGATGATGTTTCTAAGTCTGTGCCCCTCATCAACCAGGTAGGAACCCCCCGAGCTCAATGGCTAGCCATAGGATAGACTTTAAATAGTCCAACTGTCCCCATTTCTCTCTCCAGGGTGAAATTTTTAATCGGAATCACCACTCCCCGGTTGCTACACCCTCTCCGGCCATGAGTCTACCTGAGGACAGTAAACAAATGGTCTACTTTGCCATCTCAGATCATGCCTTCAACATAGCCAGCCGGGTTTATCACCAGGCTGGGTACCTGAACTTTTCCATTACAGATGACATGGTGAGAATTTGGGCTTCACTGTACTCCTGGGACAGCATGGCTCATCCTCCTATCCATTTTGTTTTACTTCCACTATGAAAATAGTGAGTTATAGCTAAGCAAATATCAAGACCAGAAAAATGTATTAGCATAATTTCTATTCATTTCCCCAGGTCACCAGAAAACTCAAAGGCCAAAGTTCTTTCTCCCAAATAACTATCAAAGATTTGTCTGTGCATCTCTGTTTGACCTTCTAGTCTAGGCCTAGTCTAACTCGTATTTTTCTCTTATCCTGAACTCCTGCACTGGCTGCTCTTCTAGAGGTCCTGAGTTCAATTCCCAGCATCCACATGGTGGCTCACAACCATCTGTAACAATAGTCCTGTAGGATCCAATACCTTCTTCGGGTATGCAAATGTACATACAGACAAAACACATCTGTCTGGGAGCTTCCCTGAAGGCAAGGTGAAAAGGGTACCTAATTTGGTGAATTGGAATGAAAGAAAGAAAACATGTTTTCTTCACACATTCCTTGAGGTACTGGTTGCCAGTGGAATTTGCAGTCAGGAGAGTGGCTTTCATAGTAAATCACACCTTATAATCCCCTTATTTTTTTTATAGTGCCTCTTAAGAGTTGGGGGTCTGTAAGCAACGTCAAGATGGGAACACAGAGTGATCACCCTGGCAAAGATTAGGGGTTCTCTGATGACAGAGAAGCAGCATTGTCCCCGAGGTGGTTTCTCCCCATTCCACTACAGCCTTTAGTGTCTCCCACCTGCCTCACAGCGTGCTCTATGCGATGCGTGCCTGAAGTAAGGACAAAAAGCCCAGCCCAAAGTCACACAGACAAGCTGGGAGCTTGTCTCAAATGGGAGAACCCTCAAGGATGCCCATAGGTTCACAGCTACATCCCATCCCCAGGAGATTCACACGCTCTCTAAGACAGAGGCCTCATGGTAGCCTAGGCAACTGGACCCATAGGAAGAAGCTAGTCTTGACCTTCCTCCAGTGTCATGGTCCATGCTGCTTATCAACCTGACAGGATCTGGAATCACTAAGGAGACAAAGCCCTGAACATCTCTGTGCCGGGGGGGGGGGGGGGGGGGGTGTCCCAGATTAGGCTAACCATGGTGGGAACCCAGCCACCTGTGGGCGGCACTATTCTGTAGGCTGAGGTCCTGACTGAGTGGAGAGAGTGGGCCAAGCACCAGAGCCACTCTCTGCTTCCTGACTGTGGACACAGGGTGACCAGCTGTCCCAAGCTCCAGCCATGATGAACTGTACTTTTGAACTGTGAGCCAAAATATCCTTCAAGTTGCTTTTGTCAGGTATTTTGTCACAGCCATGAGAAGTGACTAACTCGTCCATCTCCACAATTCTCATCAGAGTTCTAACGAAAATCTCCCTAATGCCCCATGTCATCTTGCTGCAGTTACCGCCTGACTCCAACATCCGGCTGAACACCAAGGCCTTCCGTCCCTTCGCTCCCCAGGTAAAGCCCCTTCTGCCTTCCATGCATACAACTTATGTCCACCAGTTTGCCAAAGTTTCTCTCTAGAACCTGTAGGACCCTCTCTGCTTGACCCAGAGTCAGAGGCTAGTGAGGAGACTCCAGGGAAGGCCTGGGAACTGCAAACTTGGGAGCACCTTTCAAAGTCCTTGCAGCATGGACCTGAGCTTCCCTAATGAGTCTTTTTCAGGTTTCCCTAGTTTTGGTGTTAAGGAACTCAAGGAATTCTGGGAAGGGCACCTTAGTTAATATTACCTAACAGCCAGAGGGTTTACCAGAAGCTAGGCACACTCAGCTTGCTTTAAGGGGCTCTTACAACATTTGAGGTGTGGGAGATGGGAACCCATGGTGCACGTATGCCACAAAAGCTCTCTGCTGAGTTGCAATTCAGCCCTCTGTTTTCTAATACAGGGTCTCCTATGTAGCCCAGGCTGGCCTTGAACTCGCAGCTTCTTCCGTCTCAGTGTACTGAGAGCTTAGAACTACAGATGTATACCACTACAGCCAGTGCTGACATTTTTCTGAATAGAAAGGGAATTCTCACAATTCCAAAGCTATAAAAGGTGACGGAAGGAGAGCCTCAGGGCCCTGCTTGCCCCTGGCACCCACTTTGCATGGAAAAACTCCCCAGTTTCCCAACAGTGTCAGATCCCAGAGATTGTGAGGTGCCATGCACGTACTGGGAATTGAACCCAAGTCCTCTGCAGGAACCAACTATGCTCTTAACCACTGAGCAGTCTCTCCTACACCTGCCCCCTCTTCTATAATCGCTACAGGAGGCTGTGTGCACCCCCCACCCCCACCCTGCCTCTTGTTTTTTTTTTTTAATTAGATATTTTCTTTATTTACATTTCAAATGTTATCCCCTTTCTTGGGTTCCCCTCCAAAAACCCTCTATTCCCTCCCCCCTCCCCCTGCTCACCAACCCACCCACTCCTGCTTCCTGGCCCTGGCATTCTCCTACACTGGAGTATAGAACCTTCTCAGGACCAAGGGCCTCTCCTCCCATTGATGACCAACAAGGCCATTCTTTGCTACATACGCAGCTGGAGCCATGGGTCCCTCCATGTGTACTCTTTGGTTGGTGGTTTAGTCCCTGGGAGCTCTAGGGGTACTGGTTGGTTCATATTGTTGTTCCTCCTATGGGGCTGCAAACCCCTTCAGCTCCCTGGGTCATTTTTCTTGTTACTCCATTGGGGATCCTGTGCTCAGTCCAATGGTTGGCTGTAAGCATCCACTTCTGTATTTGTCAGGTACTGGCAGAGCCTTTCAGGAGACAGCTGTATCAGGCTCCTGTCGGCCAGCAGTTGTTGGCATCCACAATAGTGTCTGGGTTTGGTGACTGTATATGGGATGGATCCCCAGGTGGGGCAGTCTCTGGATGGCCTTTCCTTCAGTCTCTGCTCCATCCACCTCCTGGTTCTTTTGTGCAGATATGCATGCTCTGCACGTTCCCTCCCTCCTATTTGAAAACCCTCCATACTGTAAGATAAGTAGCTTCCTCCCCCTCCTTTGTGGTCACACCAGGACAACCTGCCCTTGTGCAAGTACAGTCCCCAGAGAAGGACGTGTGGACTGTTTGCAGCCTTCAGTGACTCTTCAGCGTTGGCTCTGCCACCACCAGACCTTTGTGTATGTCACTTCAGTTGGTCCCCCAGATAGTTCTCCTCTCTCAACTCTTCTCTAACCACACCTTGTAGAAGGCTAGAATACCGTGCAGAGAGAAATTAAAATAATGAGAAAGAATTTAGAAGTCTGGACTGGAGAGATGGCTCAGCATACAAGAGCACCTGTTGCTCTCAGCAGAAGACTGGGTTCAGTTCCCAGACAGTTCCCAGGGCCCTGACAGTGCAGGACTTGAACATTCAATTCCTTTCTGAAAATTTAATTTGTTTTAAAATTTATTTATTCTACTGTATGTCTACAAGCGTTTTTGCTTGCATGTATCTATGCATACCACATGCATGCCTGATGCCCACAGAGGTCAGAAGAAGGCGTCGGATCCCTGGAATGGAGTTGTGGATGATTGTGAGCCACCATGTGGTTGCTGGGAATTGAACTCAGGACACCTGGAAGAGCAACTGTTACCCTTAACCTCTGAGCCATCTCTCCAGCCCCTGAGTCTTCTTAATGCTGCAACCCTGCAGTGCAGTTCCCCATGTTGTGGTGACCTCCAACCATAAAATTATCCGTGTTGCTACTTCATAACTGTGATGTTGCTGCTGTTACAAATTGTAATATAAATATTTTTGGAGATAGAGGTTTGTCGAGGGGGGGGTCGCAACCCCCAGGGTTGAGAAACACTGCTCTAGACTCTGTGGCCCTGTTTCCTTCTTCTGACATGATCGATCTCCACATTCTACTCCCAGATAAGCAGAAAGTACCCCGACATGAACTTGGAGCTCCTTGGAACAGTGGTCTCTGCCCCGGTTCTGAATGTCAGCCCTGGGAATCTGTCCTTAGCCCCACAGATGGAGATTGAAGGCTTTGTGATCCTGCCCAGCTCTGCCCGGGAACCTGTCTTCCGCCTTGGCGTGGTAAGGCTCAGAGACTTTGCAAATGCCGTTCCCCTTCACGAGCGCTTTTGTTCTCACTCTCCTCAGCTCTTAACCGATAAATTACAACCCCAGAGAGGGAGGGCTTTCTGGAAGCCTCTTATGGCCGATCTGCCTTACCATTTGCATTTTTTAAGTTTGTGGCACTCTATTAACTCTCCTCATGGTGTTTATTGCCCAGGCATTTGTGTAGCTATTTGAAGACTTGTTTATTTAGTGTGGGTGTCTCCCTCTTAGTCGAGGCTTAGTCTTTGTCTTGTTGCCTTGAAGACTACATCTCCCAAGCTCCCTTGCATTCTCACTTCCAGCTTTATCAGCCAATAGCGACATTGTCAGGATACTGGCTGGACTTTCTCTAAGTCCTTGACTAACCTCCTACACATTACCACCCCCCCAACCCTGGGGTGGGGCTGCAAGGAAATGATGGCCTTCTTAAGGTCCCTTCACCCACATCATCATTCCCCTGACTTAATTCCTTCTAAATTAAATACTAAAAGTGTTTTTCTTTCTTAATGGCCTCTGGCTAATGGGCACATATTTCAGAGACTCTGTGCACTGAATGAAGATTTTGCTGTCTTATTTTAGGCTTCAAACTCAACAAGGCCAAACTTCTGAAGGGCAATTCCTCAAACAGGGGTGTGTCAGCCTTTCAGAATGTTGGTTTTTTTTTTTTTTTTCAAGACAGGGTTTCTCTGTGTAGCCCTGGCTGTCCTGGAACTCACTCTGTAGATCAGGCTGGCCTCGAACTCAGAAATCCACCTGCCTCTGCCTCCCAAGTGCTGGGATTAAAAGCGTGCACCACCACCGCCCAGCCTTCAAATTGTTTTTTAAGTAAACTAGAATTCATTATCATTATTACTAGAGCTGAGCTGGGTCCTAGGGTAGCCGGCCCTGACCTCTGAGAGCTGAGTAAGGTTGCCAACGCCAAGTCTTCTTTTGGCACACCGTTCAAAGCTTATCTGCTGTGATCCCCAGCGATTTCAAGTAAACCTGACCATGTCTAATTTCAGTCACTTACTGATCAACACACTGAATGCCGTGGGAAGCTGCAGTCCAGAGGGTGAATTTCCGACACTGCCCGTTCCCGCCCTCATCCCCAGCATCAGAACCACCATCCTTAAAGCCTGTTTCTGTCTCCTGCCTCTTCCAGGTCACTAATGTATTTGCCTCACTAACTTTCAACAACAGCAAGGTCACCGGGATGCTGCATCCAGACAAGTAAGTATCCTCTATGGGGATGGCTTCACAGCAGGGGAGGGCTGTGCATGGCCTCCCAGCCAGGCTCCATCTGGACTCTGTGGCTGGGGTATGGGTGGGATGGGACACCCCTTTTAATGTTGAGGGCTTGCCATTTGGGAAATATAAATAGTACATACTCTGGTTGGCTTAGTCCTTTTTGCTGTCCTGCCTCACCAGTTTCTAATGTCTGAATGGCTAACAGTGCTTTTTCTTAGCCTATGAATTTCAGATCTCAGATGTACTGGGTTACCAAAAAGCTAAAGACAACGCTTTGACGCTTCCCCCAGCCCCACTTGCCTTCCCGACACTGCTGTATCTCTGTTTCTCCTGCCCCTCCCCTCTGGCACCAGCACTTCCCCCTCTCGGGGGACCCACTTAGCCTCCCTCTGCTGGGATGCAGGATGCTCAAGCCCTGTGATTCTGCTTTAATACAGGGCACAAGTGAGACTGATCGAATCCAAAGTCGGCATGTTCAATGTGAGTTACTATACTTAGTTATGACATGATTAAAATGCCAGTTAATTGGTGATGTTTCTGAAGCAGTTGCCATAGCGCCTAGAATAGGAATGGGAATAAAGAAGAGCAGATCTCTGCCCAGAGCCCCTGTAGAACCTCTCAGAGATGCAAGACAGGGTGGAGGGGTAATTATGTCCCAATATAAGGTTGGCTATTGGGCAGAATTATTTTAACTGCAATGAAAAGAAATCCTCCTCAGATTGTCTTGAGCAAAGAGGTGAGGCTCACAGGGTCTCATAACTAAAAACAAAAGGCAAGGCTTAAGAGATGCTTCAGTTGGCAAAGTGCTTACCAAGTATAAGGAC
Organism: Mastomys coucha; assembly: GCF_008632895.1. Lineage (NCBI taxonomy): Eukaryota > Metazoa > Chordata > Mammalia > Rodentia > Muridae > Mastomys > Mastomys coucha. Next base: position 144,303,943 of record NW_022196897.1, read on the forward strand.
CTGAGTTCAAATCCCAAACACACAAGTAAAAAGCCAAGCCTGGTAAACCCAGTGCTAGGGGGTAAGGGGTATCAGGTGGACCCCTGGAGCCCTCTGGCCAGCCAGCCTCATCAGTGAGCCTCAGGTTCCAGTGAGATACCCTGTCTCAGAAAATAAGGTAGATATCTCCTGAGACATGACATCTGTCCTTCATAATACATACATACATACACACACACACACACACACACGCACGCACACAGGTACACAAGCACACATACACGTGTGCACACACACATACACACATGCACATACATGCACACACATGTATTTATCCATACACACACACACACCACACACACAGGTACACAAGCACACATACACGTGTGCACACACACATACATGCACATACATACACACACATGTATTTATCCATACATACACACACCACACACACAGGTACACAAGCACACATACACGTGTGCACACATACATACACACATGCACACACACATACACACATGCACATACATGCACACACATGTATTTATCCATACATGCACACACCACACACACAGGTACACAAGCACACACACATGCACACACACATACACACATGCACATACATGCACACACATGTATTTATCCATACATACACACACACCACACACAGGTACACAAGCACACATACACGTGTGCACACACACATACACACATGCACATACATGCACACACATGTATTTATCCATACAAGCACACACACACACCACACGCAGGTACACAAGCACACATACACGTGTGCGCACACACATACACACATGCACATACATACACACACATGTATTTATCCATACAAACACACACACACACCACACACACAGGTACACAAGCACACATACACGTGTGCACACATACATAACACATGCACACACACATACACACATGCACATACATGCACACACATGTATTTATCCATACACACACACACACACCACACACAGGTATACAAGCACACATACACGTGTGCACACACACATACACACATGCACACACATGTATTTATCCATACAAGCACACACACACACCACACGCAGGTACACAAGCACACATACACGTGTGCGCACACACATACACACATGCACATACATACACACACATGTATTTATCCATACAAACACACACACACACACAAGACAATTACCACTACAAAAAACTAAGGGTGGGCACTTCAGGTAGAGCTGGATCCAGGTGCTCAGGTCTGTGTATCAACAGCCTCTCCCCATCTCCCAAGTCCAATAGACAGGCACTTTCCACTGGTAAAAATCCCTAGAGTCTCCTGTAGTTTAATTTTTCCGGGGGGTGGGGGGAAGGAATTCCTTAAGCTAGCTCTCATAAGATTAAAGTTAGTAGCTGGTTTTGTTTTGTTTTGTTTCGTTTTGTGACCAGGTCTCACTGTGTAGCCTTGGCTGTCCTGGAACTCACTTTGTAGGTCAGGCTGGCCTTGAACTCGCAGAGATCCACCTGCCTCTGCCTCCTGAGTGCTGGGATTAGAAGAGTAAAGATTCGTAGTCAACTCCACCATTATTACCACATGGGCTGAGGTAGATGCCTTCCTTATTGGGGCACAATATGGCTGCATGGTCACCTGCCCCGCTTCTCTTCTCCCCCAGGTGAACCTGTTCCAGGCATTCCTCAACTACTACCTTCTCAGCAGCCTCTACCCTGAAGTCAACGGTAAGAATGCCTCTGGGCCTTTCCAGGTCTGGAATTGATCCCACTTCTGGGGAAAGAGTGTTTGCACCAGAGTCGGAAACCAGGGTCTCCTGAGAGCTGAGCAAACCTAAGCCATCACTTCTCAGAGCTTTGATGGCCACTGTGGGATGGAATAGTGAAAGCAACCTCATCTTCTTCCGGGGCTCCATAGGGATTTGGAGTCGAGACAAGTCTTTGATGCAGGGTAAACTCCTCATGGGGAAGGAGACACTTTCGGAAGTGCCCACCAGGATTAGGTCATAGTAAGACAAGGTAACGACCTTGAATATACATTTTCCAGTCCTCTGCCCAACTCCATAGTAAAATAAAATGTAAGATCCAAGCCCAGTTTTGTGACATGTGATCAGCAGGCTACAACAGGAAGCATGTGGTAGAGGCCAGAGAGCTGCCCACTGGTCCTCATTATACGCTTACGCTCTTCCATACCTGCCACTTCCTCCATCAGACCACATGTAGTTGCTTAGGTGCCTTCTCAGCCACTTAGGGTTCAAATCTGCCGTTTTCTGGCTTTGGGAACTAGGACAAGTTACTTGGCCACTCTGTGCCTCCGATTCCATATTTGTAAAATGGGAAGAGCGATAACACCTAGCTCACAGTCTTAGGTAGTCACTGAGTGGAGCACACTCCATCGAGCATATGTAGAGCATATGGTTAAAGATCTGTCTATCACTGTCAGTCATCAACACATGTCCTCCATGATGTTGTCAACCCACAGATGAGCTGGCCAGGGGCTTCCCCCTTCCTCTGCCAAGGCGTATTCAGCTCCACGACCTCGACTTCCAGATCCTCAAGGTCAGTGGGTCCAGTGGGGCTGTGGAGGTGGGAGGGGTGGGAGCTGAGCAGCCTGTCAGGTCTGGAAGCCACTATTCAGAGGATGGTCCCAGTTCAGTATTGCAGCCGTGAGACTGCACGAGGACAGAGTGTAATTAAAATACGCCAGGAGGCCATCTGAATGTCCTTTAGAAGTAACATGAAGATGAAGCGCAGGGTTGGCGGTTGGCAGGAGATGCCTCAGTGGCTGAGAGCAAGTCTTGTTCCTTCAGAGGACCATAGACTGTTTCCAGGCCCCATAATGGGTGGTTCACAGCTGCCTGTAATGTACCTGCAGCTGGAGAGGATCTGACACCTCTCAGCTCCATGTGTACCTGGGCTTACATGCACAAACACATGTGCACGCGTGCGCCCGCGCACACACATACACACACACACAAACACATGCACACACACAAACACACATACACATACACACACATGCACACACACACATACACGCACAAACACACACACAAACACACACGCACAAACACACATGCACGCACACAAACACACACAAACACACATGCACGCACACAAACACACATACACACATACACAAACACACACGCACACAGACACACACACGTACACACACACAAACACACGCGCACACACATACATAAACACACACGCACGCACACGCACGTGCACACACACACACACACAAGCTGCCGCTCCCTGGTGGCCTCATAAATATCCTTCGTATCATCTAAAATGTCTCTCCTTGACGAAGGACACAGAATCGTGAGCTCCTGGGCTTCCCTTTCTTGATGCTCTTGAGTTTCTGTTAGCTAAAGGGGTGGGAACTGGGCCAAGTTCAATTCTTCCACAGGGATCCACCCCAGTCTTTAATGGTCAGATGGCGATGGTTGATCTCAAGATTCTAATAAACATGATAATGTATGATAAATCTTACAGCCACATCCGAGGTGCCAGACATAATAAAGACACTAATTACATATGCAAACACACAGATGTTGTCACTATTGGGCAGGAGGTATTTGACACAGCCTGGGGCTTTAAAAGGCTCTTTTTGAAAATCCCAGCCTTGCCAACAGGTCACGTTCCAAAGGCCGTTGGTAAGTTCTAAAGGTTCCCTGGGTTTATTTGTTTGTTTGTCTAATTTTATGCTGTGCTAGCTTTTACACATGCTGGGAAAGACTCCAGCGCTGGGCTACTGCCTCGGTCTGCTTCTTAAGTGGAGGAGTTGTACTCCAAATGCAGCTTAGAGTACCCCATTCTAAAGAAGTGCTATAACCCCATACACCCTTTTTTAATTGTCTGAAGGCCATTACCACCCACAAGCAGAGCTGGGCTTTGGTCTTATCTCCAGGACTCTGGGGTTAGGCTTGGTTTGTTTTTTCTTTCCCTGAAGTTTTCTTTATTATTATTATTATTATTATTATTATTATTATTAATTTTGCTTGTTTCAGACATGTACAGCATTAGCTCTCAGATTGTTACAGGGTCTCTCAGTTCTGATCTGTCTGAATTTATTCAAGAGACAGAGACAGTTCAAAGAGAAGGTTATTTAGCAGGGGTGAGATGGGTCTGTGGTCGTGTGTGTGTGTGTGTGTGTGTGTGTGTGTGTGTGTGTGTGTGTGTGAAAGGTCAGGAGTGAAGGCATTTGCCCTAGGCCTAAAGACCTGAGTTGGTTCCCCAGAGCCCTCATGGTAGGAGGCAGTGGACTCCCATCAGTCCCCACAAGTTGTCCTCTGATCTCCAGGCATGCACCAAGAGGTGTCTGTGTATGTATCTCTCTCTGTATCTGTCTCTCTGTCTGTCTGTCTGTCTCTATCTGTCTCTCTCTCACACACACACTACATACATGTGTATGTACATATGTACATATATTCATACATACATGCATACATACATACATACATACATACATACATGTAAATATAATTTAAACGGCTAGATAAACACTGCAAAGAGACTGGGGTGAGCTTTCACAAGGTGCCCAGCTCCCAGTGGGTTCTACTTTGTAGACTTGACTGTTTTGAGATGGGTGGCATAATTCATAGAGTCACCTTTCTCCCTCTCAAATAATGGTGGACCAGATTTCCTTTTTAGGGCATTTTTTCCTAAGATCCTCTCAAAGTGGGGAGGCAAAACCACAGTGCAAATGATAATAGAACCATCTTGGGTCAGTATGTGATGTAGACCCTTTATTAGTGTGTATGCTTGGGAGGATTCCTTGAGGCCTCAGGTTCTGACACAGAGAGAGCAACCTAACTGCAGAGGCTGACCATCAGGAGACACAGCTGCCTGGAAATGACTGCAGTTTTCTTCAATGTCCTCATATCTGACAACTGTCCTCCTAGTATTAAGATTAATTTCTTGCCAGGCAGTGGTGGCACATGCCTTTAATCCCAGCACTTGGGAGGCAGAGGCAGGTGGATTTCTGAGTTCGAGGCCAGCCTGGTCTACAGAGTGAGTTCCAGGACAGCCAGGGCTACACAGAGAAACCCTATCTCGAAAAACCAAAAAAAAAAAAAAAAAAAAAAAAAAAATTAACTTCTTTTCCTTATTATATATATACATAAAATGTTAATACATATAATATGTTAATATATCATATTAATATAAAGTATTGACATATTGTTTTACATATACATGTGTGTATATTTTATATAAATATATATAAAATACACATACATATCTGTATGTGTATTTCACTCCTTGGACGTGTTCCTTCTTGTATCTAGCGTCTTCTGCCCAGTGATAGATAGTTGGGTCCTGTCCCATCTGACATAAGGACAGTGTTTGATTCCTTCAATACAGGCAGAAGTGTATCTGCTTTTTCACTCTCCTGATTGATAGCCTGTTCTGTGGTCCATCTGCACCCTGAGTCTTGGTTCTGTCTCTGAGCAGGATGTCCAAGGTGAGATAAAGGGCTGGCAGACGTATGGACCCCCATTGGAGATGCTGTGGCCTGTGGCAGACATCCATCTGATTGCTACTCAGAACGAGGCTAGGTGGCCATTCACACAGATGGCTCCAGGGCCTTTCCTCTGTACAGAGGGTACAACCCACACTTCCTAGAGTTTTTATGAAAGTCAGGGGCCAAGTATGGAAGCTTTCAGTTCAGCGTCTGCCACCTGGAAAGTGATTGTAAGACTTATCATGTATTATCTTCTTCATTAGAATTTTGAGGTTAACGATGGTTTTTTTGACTGCCAGAGACAGTGGCGAATCACTGTGGAAAGAGTCCAAGCTGGCCTGGAGTTTCATCCCCTAGATAGTGGAAACTTAAGAACAGCAAGAAAGGAAGCCTAGGAGCTTATGAATCCATGTCTTCTGCCAAGAAGACAAAACTTAGGCGACAAAGAACATTATGAGGATCTGCCAGGACGCTGTAGCTTGGGAATGATAGACAGGATGAGAAACGGACACTGACCCCACTCTTGCTTCTAGTAGAGCTTGTGTTCTTCACCGCTGCTATCTTTCTGGAGTAAAGGATTCATATTCTCTGTCGGTCTGTCTTTCCCTCCCCAGCCCCTCTCCATTCTCCCCTCCTCTCTTGTCCTTCTCTCTTAAAAGCTCTGGCTTCAAATTCGTGGTCCTCCTGCCTCAGTCCCCAGGGGGCTAGGACTCCAGGTGTGCATCACAATGTCCAGCTTAGAGGACTCTCTTTCTTGTTTTTTTCTCCCCCTAGGACTTCTTATACTTGGGTGCCAATGTCCAGTACATGAGAGTCTGAGGACAAGAAGAAAGATGGGCCTCAGAGGCCACAGCTGGACCTGCCATTTGTAATTCCAGATGTGCAGCACATCTCTGGAGAGTCTCGAAATACAAAGATGTTTCTGTTCCTGGCTCTGGTGGACCCTGCCCCCACAGTCCTCTTCACCAGGTGCACCCTTGACCTCGACTTGACTCTGTCCTCCAGGAAGGGCCCCTCCCCTCACTGACCTCTCCAGGAAGGGCCCTCTCACACCACTGCTTGGGAGACCTGGAATCACTTTAAGACCAGGCACTGTGGTTTTAAATTCACCATCCAGCCTTCATGTCTGACAGAGTGCTGGCACTTAGTAGGTCCTCAATAAATATTTATAGAATGCCATGACATCCCAGCAGAACCTCTTTATTGTTCTATCATCTGGTCTGAGCCAGCCTTAGATGCTGTGACAGAGCTGTGGTCTCTAAAGCTAGACTTTGGCCTCCTTTTCTCTCCTGTTGGCCCTGGCTATGAGGACTTCAATAAGGGAGTAGAGGACTCTATACTCATGCACATGCACGTGCGCAGGCGCGCGCGCACGCGCGCGCGCGCACACATACACACACACACACAGAGAGCACTTAGGGAAGTGACGAACTTAGTGTTCATCACTAAGGCCTTTGGCCTATCTAGGCTCCTAGCCTTGTTCCCACAGGTATCTATCTCTTCCTTGCTTGCTGCTTGCTGCAGACAACAGACCCAGAACCAAAGCAAAATGGCAGGCTCCCACGGCTGTCCCCATGGAGGCCTGTGTAAGTGAGGAAGAGATGGATCCAAGGAAGGTTTTGGTCGGACCCAACTCAAAAACGCATCGGGCTGTTTATTCATGAGCCACATGCCTGGGAGGAGAGACCGTGATTTCTAACTACCGAACAATAAGCCTTTCATCAGACTTAATAAAGAGTCATTTCCGTGTTATGTCCTTAGGCCCCCAGGCTGGGAGTCAGAAGGCTCGTTGGAGTTGTTTTTCGTTAATTGTGTTAATGAGCAGATGGATAGCGCTGCCGGCTAGCAGATAACTCATGGGGAATAGACCCATTTACTCCGTGTATGACAGAGATGGGCTCTGAGACTGGAGGATGTGCTCTCACAGGCTGGTGGCAGGGTGACACATGGCCTCTCCTCCTCCCTCCTCCCTGCCATCTCTGTGAAGAGTGGGAGGGACTCCGGCTTTTTCCTGTGGCCCAGGGCAGGGTACTCCCTCCCTGAACCACTAGTCTATGAAGATAATGGTGACAGCAATCATAGCCTCGGGATGCAGGATCACAACATTAGGTCAGATCTGTACAAGCGGAACCAGAATTCTGGGGCTCCTGTTACCCGCCACCAGCAGTACCATTAAGCAGGCACAGGAACTGGGTCCTCAAGTTGTACTTTATTCAGGGGGAACTTGGTGACCCAAGAAGGTGGCAGCTACTATGCTCCTGCCAGCAGGTCATTTAGGACAGGAAACAAAGGCAGCCAGTCATCCAGAGCTGAGTGTTGCCCCTCTGGTCAGGTGGTCAGCTGAGCCCCAGAGATTCATGGTGTCATGCATCTCTCTTATCTCCTCAACGTCTCCCTAATTGTGTCTCTGGCTGAACAGTTTAACTGCACCCTTCCCACTGGTCTAGCCTCTACCAGTCTTGACTGTTCAGCTTCAACTGTGGTCTCCAAAGCTGGACCTTGACCACAACCATTTTTCTAGACAGGGTTTCTCTGTATAGCCCTGGCTATCCTGGAACTCACTCTGTAGACAGGGCTGGCCTGGAACTCAGTAATCTGCCTGCCTCTGCCTCCCAAGTGCTGGGATTAAAGGCGTGTGCCCCACTGCCCGGCCACATCCCTTTTTTGTTGGCCCCTGCGGTAAGGGCTTCATAGAGAGAGCAGAGAGTTTAGACACACTCCCAGGGATGCTGAGTTTGGTTAGTGTCTGCTAGAATCGATCCAGCATCTTTCCAAATGCCACCGGGACTGGGGCTTCACTCAGAACAAGCAAACACTTCATGGTGTGTATGAGCTATTTCTACCATATGAAGTATAAATGTGGCCTTACACAATAGAAAGGTGGCCTATCCATGCTCCCTGGCCTCTTAACCACAATGAAGACTTAGTGTTCCCTGGCTGCTAAGGACCAGGCAGCACCGGCCCAGCTCCAACCCTTGCTTCTGAAGGCACTACCTTGTGTCTTCAGAGAAGAGTCATTCTGGATAGCAACTGGCCTACCCTGGGCCCTGGGCCAAGTATCTCTGAGCCTCTGTGTCCTCACCTGTCAAAGGAGGCTGGGAATAGCTCATTCCCTGGCAATGTGGCAACACATTTTGAGGCTCATGTCAAGTTCCCATGAGTGCCCAGGGCACAGCCAAGTCCTGCAAATGGCAGATACAGTTGTCACCTGTGTGGCCCTGGGCTTCCCAGAAGCAGAGCCCAAGACAAAGGAAGCGTTATATATTTGAAAGATGGTCCCAGGAAGTATGGAGGAGGGTGGGGAACAAGAGGGAAAAGTGGGGGCCACTATTAAGGGCGTGAGCAAGCCTCCACAGTGACTGCAGTTCAAGCCCAAGAGGAAACTGAGTGGCCCTCAACAGACCTGCCCCACCCACCGTAAGTCTGTCCCTTTCATTGTCACTAGGATCAAGTAAGTGGCAGAACTGCTAAAAAGGAGGAAATGTTCAGTTTGGCTCATGGTCACGGTCACGCCTGTCAGTCTATATAAGGCCGCAATGAGCAGTTCAAGTCTTGGGGCCCAGACACAGAGCTGAGGAGAAAACTGGTTCTCAGCCTGCTTCCTATGGCCGTGATAAACTACCATGACTAACAGTATCTTGAGGAGAAGAGGGTTTATTTGGCTCACATGTTCTGATCACAGTTCATGGTGAAGAGAAGTCAAGGCCGGAGCCTAAGGTAAGAACCAGGAAGCAGGAGCCAAACAAAGCAGAGACCACGGAAGAACGCTTGCTCCACATAGCTTAGCAATTAGCTGAGCTAATTTCTTATTCATCCCACCATCGCCTGCCCTGGCATGGGACCACCCTCATCAGTCATCAATCAAGGATATGCTGGTCTGGTTGAGACAGCTCCTCAGCTGAACTTTGCTCTTCCCTGATAACTCCAGCTTATTTCAAGTTGACAAAAAAACAAAACAAAACAAAACAAAAACACTCTCACCAACACTCAGTTCATTTCGTGTTCTCCCCCTCCCCCACACACACATCATGGCCCCCCAGCACATGGAATGGTGTTGCCCATACCCAGTGATGGTCTCCCAGCTCAGTCAGTGTTCTGTGGAAACACCCTCATCAATCTCCTATGTGATTCTAAATCCTGTCGACTTGAATTAACCATCACAGGAGTGGTACCTGCCTATAGTCGCCTCTCGGTATCCTTGGAGGATGGTTTCCAGGGATGTCCATGGGTACCAAACTTGGCAGCTGTGCAGATTCCATATATGAATTAGCAAAGTGTTTGCATATGACCTACACACATCATCCCATATTCTTAAAACCATCTCTAGACTGTTCACACCCAGTACAAGGCAAACACCATTGGCAATAGCCATACTGTATTGATGATCTCCATCATAAATTGGTTAAAGCCATGGGTGTGGAGCCCTTAGATACAGAAGTCTGGCCATGTTTAGGGAAGCCCCGCCCAGGCCATCACAGCAATTCTTGGACCCTGGGAGGTCATTTTTGAGCCCTTGAGATGTTTTGTCTGATATAAGTCTCTGTTAACATGTGAGGACTAGACTGTGCCACGCACACTAACAGTGGAACCTGAGATGGAGATTTTTGATCACATGGTAGGAACTCACCTTCGGCAAGCATTGAAAACTAAGCCCACGCACTGGGATTAAAGGCATGAGCCACTGCCTGGCTACATTCACTTTTTCATTTGTCTTCGCCCAGACTGGTCTACAGCTCCCAGCAATATCACTGATCCTCCTGCCTCAGCCTCCTAAAGTTATAGATATGAGCCACCACACATGGGTCTACATGGTCTTTAAAAATAAAAATAAAAATTTAAGCCTTCAACTTTTTTTTTTTTTCAACCAAGTAACAAGAGGTCAAAAGCCACATGTCCCCTGAGGAAATGGAGACCAGAGACGTCTACAGCCAACCTTCCTCCCATAGAGGGTGTTGGTAACTGGTTGGCTGGAGCTGTGCTGAGCTACCAGAACAGAGAGAATTTGCATTAACAGGGTTTCTATTGCTCTTCAGAAGGGACTATAACTTAGATGTGGGTAGGGTCCAACCTGGCGCATCTACCTTGAAAACAGAGTTCTCTCTGTGTGCCCATACATTCTTCAGTGTTAATGAGAGGCATCTGAACTCTGGAGAGAGAACTCAAATCCTTCAGAGAAACCCCTCCGACACAAATCTCCCCACGATCACAGCAGCCACAGGTTAGGTCTGGAGCTTGGCTGGTAGAACACCTACCTGTCTAGCATGCATGAAGCTTTCAGTTTAATCTCCAGCATCACATAAAATTGGGCATGGCCATGTATACCTATAATCCCAGCCTATGGGAGGTGGAGGCAGGGGGTTGGGAGTTCTAGATAATCCTTAGCTACATAGGGAGTTTGAAACCAGCCTGGATGAAGCCCTGTCAAAAAAACACCAAAACAAAGAATCCATCGTCCCTCAGCCACGCCCTCCACTCTCTCTCCTGCCACCTGCCAGGAGCCCTCCTCTGCCTGCTATGTGCACTTCTCTGAGACAAGTCTTGGCCACCTTCTTCCCTGCCTTCCCCTAAAGGGGCCCAGCCTGAAGCTGTCTGTCTTAGTTAGCTTTCTGACGTTGGGATGAACACCATGACCAAAAGCAACCTAAGGGGAAAAGGGTTTATTTTAGCTTACAGGGAAACCAAGACAGGGACTGAGGGCAGGAGTATAAAGCAGAGACCACAGGAAGATGCTGCTCAGTGGTTTGCTTCCAGGATGTCTCCCAGCGATCCTTGCTACACAGCCTGGACTGTTTCAGACTGATTTTGCCCACACTGGGCTGGGCCCTCCTCTATCAACTGGCAATCAAGGAAATTCCCCATAGAAATGATCACAGGCTAATCTGATGGAAGCAATCCCTCATTCCAGGCATGTCAACTTGCTAACCAAAGTTAGCCGTCAACACTGTTCCGGGCCCAGTTTCTGGCCCAGCAGAAGGGAGATCCTTGAGTTGTTCAGCTGTCCCCTGACTGTGGCTTTGGTGTCTCCTTTTGCTCACTGCATTTGGAAGGCTGCACCTGGCCAGTATGTTGGGATGGTAAAGGCCTTGTGGGTTCCTGCTGGAGCCCAGAGCATCCATCCTCTGCAGCATGCCCACCTGGGCCTGCCTCCCCTGGCCCTCTGAGGAATGAAGGTAGTAAAACACAGCGGAACAGATGGCTGCCTTATGAGCCAGAAGAAAATGACTTCCCACCTGGGGCCACTAAAGAATCCAAGGCCACCTTCTCTGGTTTCCTTCAAGAAGGTATGCCTCATCTTGCATGATCTCGTGGGGCTATAAGCATTGCCTCTGCAGCACAAACCCCAGGCATGGATGGCCTGCTGCAGAAGGATGCTCCTGCCTACTCAGGTCCCAGCTCCAAAGCACCTGCATCCCCCAGACCCAATCAAGGCTGGCTTCCTTTCAATGCCACCCCCACACACACACACACACACAAGCTTCCTAGGGAAATCAAGGCTCTAAAAGCAGCCTGCTAAAGAGTCAACACAAAACAACTGTTAAGAAAAGGCTCTGCCAGGCAGTGGTGGCACATGCCTTTAGTCCCAGCACTTGGGAGGCAGAGGCAGGCAGATCTCTGAGTTCGAGGCCAGCCTGGTCTACAGAGTTCCAGGACAGCTGGGGCTACACAGAGAAACCCTGTCTCGAAAAACCAAAAAAAAAAAAAAAAAAAAAAGTAAAGAAAAGGCTCCAACAAACGCAAAGAATGCTGAGTGACTGGGAAGCCATGCACTGCTGGTGGGAGCTGGTCCAGCCATTGTGGGGGCTGGGAGGAGGGCTGCCCTAAAGAATTACCAGACTAGGTAGCTTAAGAAATAAACAAATATTCCTCATAGTTGGAAAGGATGGCAGACAAGATTAAGGTGCTGACAGATCCAGTGCCCCATGAGGGTATCTGCCTGGTTGAAGGTTGGCTCTCTTTTCATTGCACCCTTACATGACAGAAATCAAAGAGGCAGAAAGTCAATCTCTCTGTCTCTTCTTGTAAGGGCACTAACTTTATGGTGAGGAACCATCTTCCTGACCTACTTATCTTGCAAAAGCCACATTTTAAGAAACCATACACAGCTGGGCAGTGATGGTACATGCCTTTAATCTCAGCACTTGGGAGACAGAGGCAGGTGAATTTCTGAGTTCAAGGCCAGCCTGGTCTACAGAGTGAGTTCCAGGACAGCCAGGGATATACAGAGAAACCCTGTCTTGGAAAAATGAATTGAGGGCACAGATACTCAATCCATAGCAAAGGGGAAATGGATACAAATGTCGGGTGACAGTTTAGATGTAGCTGCTGAAATTGAACATGCACATACCCCATGACCACAAGTCCACTCCTCAATTCACGCTCAACAGAAACGCCTGCTTGTATTCAACAAAAGCCACAGACTGACACATTCATGTGGTGGTCTAAATGATAATGGCTCCTGGAGGCTCTTACAGTTGAATGCTTAGTCTATAGTTGGTGGAACTGTTTGAGAAGGATTAGAAGGTGTGGCCTTGTATGGTCTTGTTGGAGGTGTGTCACTGGGGGTGGGCTTTGATTTTTTGTTTGTTTGTTTTGATTTTTTGTTGTTGTTGGTTGGTTGGTTGGTTTTGATTTGGAGTTTATTTTTGTTTTGTTTTGGAGAGTTTTGTTTGGTTGTTTGGTTTTTGTTGTGATGGTGGTTGTTTCGTTGGGTCTTTTTGTTTGTTTGTTTTTGTTTTTGAGACAGGGTTTCTCTGTGTAATAGCTGTGGCTGTCCTGGAACTCACTTTGTAGTCTAGGCTGGCCTTGAACTCTGCTTCCCGAGTACTTAGAATAAGGGGGTGAGCACATCCCCAGGTAGTGTTTCCTCTCTCTGCCTTGTGTCTCAACATGGAAGCTCTCAGCTACCGCTCCAGCACCGTGCCTGCCTACCTGCTGCCATGCTCCTCACCACATTGGTCATGGACTCACCCTCTAAAAACTGTAATCAACCCTCCAATCAAATGCTTTCTCCTGGTTTTGGTGTTTTGTCACTACAACAGAAAATTAAGGACAACAATCCATCAAGCATTTTTAATAACAACTCTATGCTGGAAATAATCCAAACACCCATCACTAATGAGCAGATACATTATTAAATAGTTACGCATGTGTGTGTGTGTGTGTGTATACATAAAAATAAAATCTTTTTAAAAATCATATATTGGTCTCCTGTTGCTGCAATAACCAAGTTCCACAAACTCATTAACTTAAAATACTGTGAACTTATTGTTTTCTTGGGGTGGAGAAGGCAGAGAGCAGCTGTCCCAGATCTCACAGGCTGCCCACACCTCACTGTGGCCATTCCTCCCACTGTCCATTTTCTTTCTTTTTTTTTTTTTAAATTTAGATTTATTTATTTATTATATGTAAGTACACTGTAGCTGTCTTCAGATGCACCAGAGGAGGGCGTCAGAACTCATTACGGGTGGTTGTGAGCCACCATGTGGTTGCTGGGATTTGAACTCATGACCTTCTGAAGAGCAGTCGGTGCTCTTACCCGCTGAGCCATCTCACCAGCCCCCTCCTCCCACTGTCAAAGCCAGCAATCTAGATCTGCTCTCCCCGCTGACTTCCACCTCTTGTCTTATAACCTCTCCGGTCCAAGCTGACCCTCCTTCATCACTCTTACCTTCTGTTTACCAGCCCCATGTTCCACTCATAGCATTGTATACCATCATTTGGACTTCATTATACCAGCAGAAATACACTGTGTGGAGCAGAGTGTGTTGTTTATGGACAAGGATGGTACCGCAGACCCACCAGAACTGGCAAAGCCTTCCTCTGGTCTGTGTGGGAATGTTAGCAGAGGATACAGAAGTCATGATGGCAGTTTCCTCTTCCAGGATGTTTACAGCCTGGAGTGCTCCCCTACAGACTACCCAACAAGACTCGCCAGCCCCTCTTTCTCCCGCTAGACATAGTAAACACTCTGAGACTCTGGAATCTTTCTGTTTGTTTGTTTGTTTTTTGGGTTTTTTTGTTTGTTTGTTTTTTGAGACAGGGTTTCTCTGTGTAGCCCTGGCTGTCCTGGAACTCACTCACTCTGTAGACCAGGCTTGCCTCGAACTCAGAAATCCGCCTGCCTCTGTCTCCCAAGTGCTGGGATTAAAGGCGTGCGCCACCACTGCCTAGCAAGATTCTGGATTCTTGTATAGTTGGTGCTGCTCCGTCAGAGCCAGCATGGCCTATCCAATCCCAGCCTTTCTGTGTATGTGTCCGTGTGTCTGTCCTCTCCTTTCCTTCATCACCCCAGTCAGGTTTCCAGAACCAAGCGTGCCGTGTGTGCCAATAAACGGCTGTACAGTGAGGCTCTGAGCGTGGGACTTGTCTTGTTTTCAAGTGTTAGCTTTAGTTACTACAGAATATAGAAAAGGACAGACAGAGACTTGGAGGCAAGAGCATTAAGGTGCGGGAATTGCTACCTTCCATAGGAAGTGCTCAGCAAAGGGGAGTTTCTTGCTGTCACATACACTGAGGTGCTGCGAGCGCTCCAAATTGCAGTGTTTATTAACCCTTCGGTTTCCCCCAGGAAGAAAGCAAGCATCTATCCATGCCACCAACAACCAAATAACCTCTCCTCGTTCACAACTCCAGTAATGTTTGTTATTACCGCTGCAGTTCGTTTGACAGCTAATGGAGGTGCAGGACGGGGAATTGCTGTTTAACTGCTTCGCCATCTCTTTCTCCTGTGTTTTATGTCTACGTCCTAAATAGATTATAATTGCCTTGAGGACAGAGAGCAGGCATTTCTGTATCCGCTGTGACTCAGGGCAGGGCTGGTTGGGCCCTTCATGTGTACTGTTGATTTGAGTCTCCTCATTTAATCCAACGCTCCAATCCTCCTGTGGTATGGAGCTGCCCTGGGCCACCATCCTCCCATTTATTGCCAGCTGTAAGTGATCTCAAATGCGTACACTGCACATGCTCAGCTTGCCTTTGTTATCCCTACAGACCATTCCTGCTCAGAGCACAGGCACCACTGTAAAAGGATTAGCCACTCTGTGCTCACTCTTTCCAGAGGCCCTGAACTGTCTGGGGACTTCAGGAGATAATTGGAAGGTCTACAGGCTATGAAATGTCAAGTCCGGAGGTGAGAGCCCAAGACCAAAGGCAATAAGAATGGGCCTTTCAGAAGGTGACCCTGAACTAAAGTGACCAGAGGCCTGGAAGGTGGACGGGTCTTTACCATTGCTGGCTTATTGGTTAGTTTACATGACAGTATCTTATTTCAGGAAAGCCTGGGCATGGCTGAGGTCTCAATCCCCATAATCTCCATTCCACAAGTGTGATTCAATTTATGGAGTGTGACCCTTTTTTTTTTTTTTTTTGAGGGTCTTGGGAGAAATTCCCGAGCTATAATGGAGTTACTAGGATGAGTCCTAACCTAATTACACTGGCAGTGCTATATTAGGGACCACTTAGAGGCAGGTACAGCCAGACAAGTGACTTGGACACAACTGTGAGACAGTGAAGGCGGTCATCTTCGAAGGTGCACAGCCCACAGACACCTAGATTTCTAAGTTCTGGTCTTCAGAACTCTGTGACAATGTATGCCCTGTAGGCTTAGGTTTTTCAAAACCTACTTTAATAAGGATTCTCAAACACTTTGACCCTAAACCTAGCTCACCATCCAAAGGTTGAGAAGAAAAGATAGTAAATAGGACAATGGGACGTGGACCTGTTTAGATGTAGTTCTTTGAGGCAATTCCAATCTCCGTTGTCGGGAAAACAGCAGTCTAATTCAGTAGTGTCAGGATAGCAAACACAGATCATCACAGCAGCAGCAGCATAATCCAGCAGAAACACCAAGGCCTCTGCTGGATTGGCACAAGTCAGCGGGAACAACCAGAACCAACCAGCAGGAACACCAGGAGAAGTTTTCTATCATGTCTCTCTCAACAAACTGAAGATCAACAAAGAATCCAGACCCAAGCCAGGCAGTGGTGGTACATGCCTTTAATCCCAGCACTTGGGAGGCAGAGGCAGGTGGATTTCTGAGTTCGAGGCCAGCCTGGTCTACAGAGTGAGTTCCAGGACAGCCAGGGCTACACAGAGAAACCCTATCTCGAAAACACCCCTCCCCCCAAAAAAATCCAGACCTGAGAAGCACTGCACAGCAAGCTATGCAAGCCCCCCACCCCCTTCCCACTACTGTCTGTTGAGACCTACTTATATGCTCCCCAAAACATCACTGTGCCCTCTCAATCCCCTGATGCTTTAATCCACTTGGTGAGTGGCACCGTTAACCCAGCAGCCCTAGAATATGGATGTGCTGTCCTTGTCCCTTTTCTGTACCCATAGGTGGACACAAATGGCCTCACTAGAATGGCAGGGCTTCAGCTGTGATTAAAGTAATGCTGTGTGTGTCAGCTGTCCTCTCTAAAGCCGCCTCCTGGGGAGCCACAGAAAGAGCATCCCAAGGCAAGAAAAACCATTGGGCGTATTGCCAGGCTGATAGCTTGCAGTCTGCCAAGCACTCTTCTTGGGGGAATGTTCTAGGTTGCTCAGCTTTCCTGGGACTCTCCCTGCCCACCCACATGAGTCTCATGCTCTGACATAGAGGTTCAAGCTGCCGCTGTTTAGGGTTCGACGGTCTGGAAAGTTCCACATTTTGTTTTCAGTGGGAAAGTGAGTATCCCAGATCGGTGTGGGAAAGAGAAGAGGAGAGAATTCAGTCAATACATACATTTGAGTGTACACCTCAGATCAGATGCTCTTGTGGGTATGGATGAGGCACTACATGCTTGGGGCGTGTGACCCCCGATGCCCCACTTTTGCAAAATTTTATATTCTAATGGGTGGGAGACAGGCAATGAACACAAATGTACACTTGATTAGTGTGCAGGTCATAGTACAGCAAAGTTATAAGCCAGTCTTGATATTAGTACTGAGATGGCCCCAGCGTTAGCCGCTAGAAATGGCCTCCGAATACTCCCATAGGTTTTGGCCCTCCACTTCCTGCACGCTCCCCTGCTCTGGAGTGCTATAACTTGAGTCAGGCTCACCTGGCTCTTTCCTTGCCACATCCCAGGTTATTCTTCTCTGTAGACAACTCTGTCTCCTTCTACTGGCAAGTGGACCTGAAAGGCCAAGGTCCAGCCAGAAAATCTCGAGATGTGCCAATGTTGCTGGGTATGAGTGGGCAGAACAAGGACATGCATGCCTCTGTGTTTGTCTGTCTATGTGTATATTTATTTAGTAAAAACCATGGTTTTCTACCACCATTCCTGATTCCAACCCAACAGCACCACACAGTTCATTCTAGTTCTTTCCTCTTTGCCTGTTTTTGAACTCAGGGCCTCACAAGAGCTAGGCAAGGGCTCTACCGCTTATACCCCTCGGCCCTCCTTACTTAGAACTTTTTTTTCTTAACAGAGAACCCTGGCTCTCATTAGTCAGGGCTCATTTTACTGAAGAGTTCAATTGCCATATACTTGTATTTATAGAACAGAACAAACATATCTGGGTGTGATCCTTTAAACAGACAGCCTTACATCCCCCAGTCAAAATGCTGTCTTCAGGGTCTCAGCTTGCCTGTCAGCAACATAGGCTCACCTGGCACCCCTCACTGGCCTTTGAAATAACTTGAGAGCATCAAAAAGAATGTTGATATCATCCATCATCCATCTTGGAGGGATCATTGGCTAATTCCAACCGTTTCTGGTTGGTTCCCAGACATCAGCCTTATAGTCAATTTTTGCAATTTGTTTTCTTAAGCTTTTTTTTTTTTTTTTTTTTTTTTTTTTTTTTTTTTTTTTGGATTTATTTATTTTATGTATATGAATGCTCTATCTGCATATACACCTGTGTGTCAGAAGAGGGCATCGGATCTGGTTATAGATGGCTGTGAACCACCATGTGGTTGCTGGAATTTGAACTCGGGACCTCTGGAAGGGCAGCCAGTGAAGCCAGTGCTCTTAACCGCTGAGCCATCTCTCCAGCCCACACTGCATTGTTTTGAGTACTCTTTCCAGTTCTCTATCAAAGCATGCTTGCTCGGCTAAGAGAACAGTGTTCCCCAGTAGGTTTTGATCACTCTACACAGACATAGGAGGGGTGGCGCTGAACCCACCTAGCCTTGGTTTGACTGTGCTGGCCCTACTAATGTGGACAGTCACATGACTTCTGGAAAGAATTCTAGAAGTTGAGGGGATCCCAGTGGAAGACAGTGTCACTAGCTGATCTGTGACCTTCCAAGTAGAAGCTCTTGCCTCACCCCTATGCCTGCCTCCACCCTGTACCTCAGAACCGGACTGTGATTAGAGACATGGCCTTTGGGAATGTTGACTGAATTAAAATCCTGCAGTCAGGGCACTTGGTCCAATCTCACTGAACTCGAGTAGAGGAAATGCAGGTGAGCAGAGACACCAGGGCGCTTATGCCCAGGGAGACAACAGCGTGAGGGACAGCCAAGGAGAGCGGCCTCTGAAGAGTGGGTGCCTCCCAAGGCCTCCATCCCGGCTTCTAGTCACCAGGCGACTAGCCTGCAGCAATCTGCTATGGCGGCCCTGGAGAGCCTGAAAAGAGGGCCTCTGCATTTTGCTCTGTCTTTTCTTTTTATTTGACTTCTACCTCCAGTAAACAGGCACCCATGCATTATTTATGCAATTAAAATGAGTATTGTCTTGTGCTTATTCTTCTGTCCTTCCTGCTAATTGTGCTTCCTCCGAGTATATTCTTTTCGCCCTCCTTAGGCTGCCTCGTGGCGCCCTCTAGAGGCTTGTGGCTTGGCAGGCGGCTCTTTAGTTAAACCGTGTTTGTTTCCGCGAAGGACCCAGATTCATTCGTTCCTGCCTGTTTTCACTCCGTCTTTTCTCACACCCATTTTGTTGCTCTGTTTATGTCTTTATGAGTTGAATACATCTTTCATTCACCTGTTTTCTTCTTTTTCAGAAATGACAGTTTTCCTTTCAACTTGATCTTAGCTGGATCTCCTCACTTAAAAATAGAGAGAGAGATTTACTTTTATTTTATGTGTATGAGTGTTTGTCAGCATGTATGTCTATGCACATGTGCATGCCTGGTGTCTGCAGAGGCCAAAAGAGGGTATTGGGTTCCCTGGAACAGGAGGTATAGATGGTTGTGGGCTGCCACATGGGTGCTGGGAACAGGACCCAGGTCCCCTGCAATCTGAGTCATCTCCCCATCCCCTGGATTTCATCACTTTTGATGCAATGTGGTTCTTTTTTCTCATTTGATTTTGAACTTGCAATTTTGACTTCTGGTTGCTCTCATATGGAGCTGAAGAGGGGGTGTTAAATGTTTGGGGTGTTTGGCCTTTGTGTCATTTCTACTTTTGATGGCTGGTTGACTAAATGTTAAGTAACATGGCATCTGGTGTTCCTATCATGGGAATACACTGTTCTAGTCACTGTGCTAGTCACTTGTCTCGTTGCTGTGACAAAACACCCTGATAAAGGTAACGTACAGAGAGAAGGGTTTCTTTTGGCTCACAGTTTAAGGGTACAGTCACCACAGTGTAGGAAACAGGATGCTGGGAGCTTGAGGAAGCTGGGCCACATTGCATCTGCAATCAAAACAGAGATGACCTGCCCGGCAGTGGTGATGCACACCTTTAATCCCAGCACTTGGGAGGCAGAGGCAGGCGGATTCCTGAGTTCGAGGCCAGCCTGGTCTACAGAGGGAGTTCCAGGACAGCCAGGGCTACACAGAGAAACTCTGTCTTGGAAAAACCAAAAAGCACGCTGGTGCTCAACTTGCTATCTCCTTTCCTTTCAGCCTGGTACCTCAGGCTAGGAAAAGGTGCTGCCAGGAGGAAAAGTGTGTCTTCCCATTGAATTAACCTAATCTAGATAACCCCTCACGGCCAACCCCAGAGGCTTGTTTTCTAGAAGGTTCTGGACCCTGTCAAGTTGACAGTATGCACCATAAATCGTCACAGCCCCAGTCTGTCTTGTAAATGTTTCTGTGTGTCTCTGTCAAGTGTAGCCTCTGTGTGCAAGTCACTCACTCACTGTGTACCTTGTATACTGGCCTGGCTAGCTCATCAGCTCAGATCCCCAACCTGATCTGTGACTGCAGCTCCCACTTAGTCCTTGGTCACCCTTACCCAGTGTGGGCCTGTTGATTTGTTCATTCAGTTGGAGTGATGTTACACAAAAGTGATGCTGGTCATTTCGCTTCTCTCCCTTCTGTGCCCTGGGTGGCTGATTAGGTGAGGCCCACAGTGCAGATAAAAATCACAAGGGGCAAATAAAATAAAATCAATAATTAACAAAAATAAGGCCAGGTGGTAGTGGTCCATGCCTTTCATCCTAGCACTTGGAAGGTAGAGCCAGGCAGATCTCTGGGAGTTTGAGGCCAGCCTAGTCTATAAAGTGAATTCCATCTAGGGACAGCCAGGGTTCTTATACAGAGAAACCCTGTCTAGGAAAAAAAAAAGTGATTAATTCAAATAAAATATTTTTTAAGAGTTGTCTGAATCACATAAAAGTGTCCACCTTTGGTGGACACTGTGAAATATATGCAAGGTGTCCCCGAGTAA
The DNA here is from genome assembly GCF_008632895.1 of Mastomys coucha. NCBI lineage: Eukaryota > Metazoa > Chordata > Mammalia > Rodentia > Muridae > Mastomys > Mastomys coucha. The sequence continues at coordinate 144,324,942 of NW_022196897.1, forward strand.
TTATGCCATGCAATAGATCTAGTCTAAGGAGGTTTGTGGGGGCAAGGGAGGGGGTTGGGAACCTGGAGAATGGATAGAGGCAGCAAAGTAGACAAGCAGACAGGCAGACGGATAGGAGCGGAGCCATGAAGGCAGAGAAAAAGACGGGCACAGAAAAGGATAAAAAGTGTAGATTCCTTTTTTCTGCCTAGAGGCAGTGGCTGTCCTGTGTTACTGCTTCCCAAAACATGTCCCTGTCTGTAGTCTCTGACAATTTGTACCCTGTGAAATCTCAGGCTTATCCAACTTTCTTCAGTCTCTTGACACCTTCCAACTGTGGTGGCCAGATTCTGCACAGCGGGTTCTTCTTAAAGAAGTCATCATTTCCAGAAGGCTCGGAAGTGACAGACACAGATGGTCACACATATGATGACCAAAGACAAGCACCAGCCCCTCCTGGCTGGTTTCATCCAAGGAAGCTCCCACGAAGAGTTGGACCCATTCACTGACTGTCCTGGGACCTCTTCATCCGCCAGTGAGACCCAGAAATGATGACTTGCAAATGGACAAAGTGCCATCGGGACCAGGTCTCAAGCTCTGTGGATTCTAGAGATCGGTCACCTCTCTTGACCTCTGAGATCTCTTCACTCAATAGATCTGACAAGATTTGTTCCCTGAGCTCCAGAAAACCAGCAAGGTCAGCTGTGGCATGAAAGAGCCCCTGCAGCTCATGGAACTGAAAATGAGCTCGGGCTTCAGGCTCTGCTTAGAGACAGGAACTCCGGAGGAAGCCCCCTGGCTCTTTCCCTTTGTCCCTGAGGCCCCAGGGATGCTTCAGCCACATCCAGCCTCTTTCTTTGTGGTAACAGGATAGTGGCAGCTGGTCCAGCCTCACTTTCTCCCACTTAGGAGGTAGCATATAGAAAATGGAATCATGATTCTGGATAAGAAAATTCACAAAATAAATAAATATGTTAGAGCAAGGGGAGGTATAGAAAAGACTTTCCCCAAATGACTCAGTGGTGTCCTGTAAGTTGTAGACTGTGGATTCTTGGAGACCTGGGAGAAGGAAAGATGTCTACCTGTCTATAGACAGTTAAAATGTAAAGAGTAATTAACTGGCCAGGCATGATGGCACATAACGCTAATTCTAGCACTCCAGAGACAGTGTTGAAGGACCTCTGTGAGTTCAAGTCCAGCCCACTCTACGTAGTGAGTTCTAAGCCATAGTGAAACTTTTGTCTTAAAAAACTAAAATTAAGCCAGGTGGTGGTGGTGCACGCCTTTAATCCCAGCACTTGGGAGGCAGAGGCAAGCGGATTTCTGAGTTCGAGGCCAGCCTGGTTTACAGAGTGAGTTCCAGGACAGCCAGGGCTACACAGA
>NW_022196897.1:144331303-144354334 GCF_008632895.1 Mastomys coucha
AATGATAGGGCTCCCCCACAAAGCCCCCCAGTGCTTCAGGCATCATTAGCTCAGGTAGTCTCGGAGGGGCCAGATTAAGAGAGATGTGAACCGGGTTCTCAAGGCCCATGGTGGCCATAATCATTTTCCTATTATAACTATAAAAATCACTGATTGGTTTTGGCACTGATTTTTTTTCAATCTCTTAATTATCTTTTTAAATAGCTTTGCATTTTCAGAAAAAAAAAGAGTTTAAATAGTTATGTATGCCCTTCTCAGAGGATATCATAAGACAATCTGCACAAACATCTGAATAAGGCCTTTTGTGTGGGTAATTGGACTATAACAGTGCTAATTTCATGGTGTCAGTCATCATACAGTGACTAGATAGGAGAGTGCCCTTGCTGAGCAGAAAGATGTGCTGTGTGGAGGGTAAAAGGCCAGCAGTCTGTATTTGACTTACAAATAGTTCATGGGTAAGTACATATATGCCTGTATGTATTTCTACATATATTTATTTTGAGATAGGGTCTCATGTAGCCCAGGCTGGCCTCAAACTCCTTATCCTCCTGCCTCCAACTCCTGAGTGCTGGAATTACACGTGGGCACCCCCACTCCCAGTTTATGAGAGTCTGGGTGTGGGACCCAGGGCTTTATGCACATGAGGCAAGTGCTCTACCCACTGAGCTACATGCCCAGCCCTCCCTAGGCTGTCATGACCCTTTGTATAACCCTCGTACAGGAATTTTTTTTTTGTACTAGTCTTCACAATTTTTCAAAAAGTCTGAAATTAAGCAAGATGACAAGCTAATTCCCCCCGCCCCCCGCCACCACCCAAATCAAATAAATGACACTCTAACGCAATTCTAGGTCCTGCTGCTCAAGCTTCCACTCCCCTTAGTAGGTGCCAGGCAGGTGCGAATTGCTTTTTCAGGTCCGTGTCCTTGAATTTTTGGCAGCCTGTGGAGAAGGCGCTGTCACTGCCCTTTATTTGCAGGTGAGAGAACCTTTAGTCTGGTGGGATGGGAGTCGGGGTGCCCAAGGTCACCCTGCTAACGAGGGATGGGATTGGAATGGGCTCTTTCAATTGGGAGAATAAAATATCCAAGAGGTTGGAGCCGTAGAAGGACTGGGGTCCTTGGCCACGGCTGTCAGCTGAATCTTCAGTCTCCTTACAACATGCTCACAGGTCACCATTTGTGACATGCTCTGCTCACTGTCCCCATATGGCCTTGCCGCACCTCCTCTTCTGGGACACCCTGTCTTTTCTCCGAGCCTACCAATGAGGGAGGACCTTTTCTCCCCTCTACAGTTCCATAGGACAAAACAGTCCCTATCTCTGGGACTAGCCCACTTTCTGTCTCCTGCTGTAATTCTTTTAGTGAAGGCAGAAATGTGACTCCATGGCAGACTCCAGCTCTGGACCCAGATCCTTATATTCCAAACCCAGGTTTTCTGCTACTGGCTGTGTGATCTTGAGTGAGTTACTCCACCCCTCTCAGCACCTCAGAAACAAAACCACTATTATAACTCAGTTTGTTATACAGAGCTAGGGAGAAGTCAATACATTGTCTGGCAAACAGTGGTAACTGAAATCTTTTTTTTTTTTTTTTTGGTTGTTCGAGACAGGGTTTCTCTGTGTACCCCTGGCTGTCCTGGAACTCACTCTGTAGACCAGCCTGGCCTCAAACTCAGAAATCCGCCTGCCTCTGCCTCCCAAGTGCTGGGATTAAAGGCATGCACCACCACTGCTCAGCTGGTAACTGAAATCTTAGCTACTATTCTTGTGCCCTTTCAAAATGTCAGTTTTACATTTTTTTCCCAGATAAATTGGTTACAAGCATGTGTCCAAGTTACATTTCTAGCTTGCCATAGAACCCAATCCACAGCTTCTTTTGGGAAGGTTTTTGGGAAAAGAGAATGGTTGAATTACCATTACTAAATATAATAATATAAGACATAAGGTGTGTGATAATCACTGGGTGTTTGCGTAGTTGATTTCCCTAAAGAGAGGTTCTAATCCTGTTAAAATTTATCAGAAAATTGTTTAAGAACTGTCTTAGTTAGGGTTTTACTAAAGAGACACCATGACCAAAGCAAGTCTTACAAGGAGTATTTAATTGGGCCTGGCTTATAGGTTCAGAGGTTCAGTCCATTATCATCAAGGTGGGGCATGGCAGCATCCAGGCAGGCATGGTGCAGGAGAGGCTGAGAGTTCAACATCTTCATCTGAAGGCTGCTAGCAGAATATTAGCTTTCAGGCAGCTAGGATGAGGGTCTTAAAGCCCACACCCACAGTGACATACCTATTCTAACTAGGCCACACCTCCTAAAATGCCACTCCCTGGTCCGAGCATATAGAAACCATCACAGGTATCATGAATACTAACTGGCCCCTTGGTGGTGGGACAAGGAGGTGGTTCTGAGTTGCATCAGGAATTTTATCCCAGACCCTACTGGGGGTGTCTCTAACAACTGCCACCATCGGGGCTTGTTTTTTTAATTTAATTTAATTTAATTTTATGTATGTGAGTACTCTGTCTTCAGACACATCAGAAGAGAGCATCAGATCCAATTGAACTCAGGATCTCTGGAAGAACAGTCAGTGATCTTAACCACTGAGCCATCTCTCTATCCCCAGTCTCTTTCTCTCTTCTTTTCTTTTCTTTTCTTTCTTTATTTTTTTTTTTCGAGACAGGGTTTCTCTGTGTAACCCTGGCTGTCCTGAAACTCACTCTGTAGACCAGGCTGGCCTCGAACTCAGAAATCCCCTTGCCTCTGCCTCCCAAGTGCTGGGATTAAAGGCGTGTGCCAATGCTGGCAGCCCAGCTCCTTCTCTCTTCTTAATCAGAGTGACCACAGCTGACGTCATTCCTCTTTCTCTACACTTCACTCTGACCTGGGCTAGAGCTGTGACAGGCCCAGCTTGAAGCATGTCATGTTTGTTCCTGTCTCTCCCACCCCTCACCCCCAGCCCCACTTCCATTTAGAATGCTCAGTTATACGGCTAGGCTGTGCAGATCCTGCTGTGGGATAAGCATGAGAGAGAAACACACACCCTCCCCTGTCCCTCAAGACGAAAATAAAAAGGTTTCACAGGGGGACAAGGTCACTCCCTCTCCCCACCCCACCCCCCATGTGGTGGGGCAGCTGTTTGCTGTTTGGGTAGACAGAACTCGGTAGGGCTGTCTTCCCACTATCATAGAAGAAGGTTCTTGCCAACTTGAAGATAAAACACAAGAGGCCGGCAGAGGATCAAAGCCTTGTTACCAAGCATGGACTCTTTTCCTCTGACAAGATAGTAAAGGGCTGGACCCAAGTTGTTTATCCATGTTTCCTGAGAGATTTATGGACATTTTTCCATGGCATGAACAAACAGATGGAGTCGGCAGCTCGACACATGCTCCTCTGGAAGGAGCAGGCTGCCTTTCCTTCATGAAGGCTGCTTCACAGGTGGGCAGAGTCATCTCCAGGCTCGTGTGACGTGAGGTGAGGTTGGTTCTCAAAGTGTGGTTGGTCCGTGAGCAGTGGCAAGAACTTACTAGAAATGAGAACTCTTGGGGCTAGAAATATGGCTAGGTGACACTTACTGCTCTTCCAGAGGACCCAAGTTTGGTACTCAGCACCCACGTCAGGCAGTTCACAACCATCTATAACTCCACCTCCAGGGGATCGAACACTTGTCTTCTAGCCTCTGCAGGAGCTTGCACTTAATACTTAAATACATACATGCACATAATCAAAAATAAAATAAATCTTCAGAAGGAGAGACCCTTGTCCCCACCCAACACATACAGATTCAGAACTGGCTGGGGCCCAGTGATCCTGCTTAAACACGCCTTCCAGGGGCTGATGCAAACTCAAATTCACATTTGGGGAGGGGTGAAATGATAGTACCTGCTCCTTTCCTTATTTCCTACCATATTCTTTGCCTCCTGTCTCCTCACACCCTTCCTCCTCCACAAAACAGCAATACCTTTTCAGAGACCCCTGAGGTTCAGCCTAACTGCCCCAGGTGTGTGCAAGCGCTTCTGCTACCAGAGCCTTTGTGCTGTCTCCTCTGCCTGGAACATGCTTCCTCTAGAGAGAGGAATAAATAGGAGGACCGTTTATCTCAAGCTTCTTGAATTCCACCTGCTCAGCCATGGCTTGCTTTCTTGCCTGATGTACAGGAGTGCGCCCCACTCCTGCCCCATCTTTCCCTCTGATTCACTTCCCTTCTTTCCTCTTGCAATGGTGTGATCCTTTTACCCATCCCCTTCTTCTACCCAAGACAGAGGACTGTTGGTCTCTGCCCATCTGTGTATTCTCCCGGCTGGATCCTTTGCAAGCTGCCCTGCCTAAAGAGCAAGGAGACACCTTGATGCTACCCTGTACCACGATTCCAGAAGCAAAGTAAAAACAGAAGTAAGAACCAGAGAGAACAGGCCCTTGCTGCCCAGGACCCTAAGGATGCTTGGGACAAAATGTCACTCACAGGAAAAGAACAGCTTTGAGAAGAGCCACTATAGTAGCTATCAAAGGAAACGGTGGCTTCTAGAGGGTGAAGACTAGGGACCCCCCCCCACCTCCACCCTATGACATACACTGATTCTTTTTTTGTTTTTGTTTTTTTAAGGCAGGGTTTCTCTGTATAGCCCCGGCTGTCCTGGAACTCACTCTGTAGACCAGGCTGGTCTTGAACTCAGAAATCCACCAGCCTCTGACTCCCAAGTGCTGGAATCAAAGGTGTGCCCTGCCACACACTGATTTTTTAGATAAATCTTTGTCAAGTGCCAGCCATTTGCCATGGCCAGTCCTAGATCCTAAGAAGACAGAAATGATACCACGGCCTCTTTTGGCCAGCTCTCCTGTAGACCCTTGGCTCTTCAACTCCTGGGCCTGCTTATCATCTTGCAGGTCCTCTCTTGCTGTGGACTGAATAGGGTCACCATCTCCCCCGTTTGTATGTTTAATCTTATGGAATGGGGACAGGAGGATAAGGTTCTATGAGGCAAACTGGTAGAATAGATGTCCTTATTACAAAGGTTCCTGGGAAACCATTCTTGCCCCATTATGTGAAGATACAGGGAGGCCTTTTGCAGGCCATGCAGAAAACTCCCATAAGCCACTGCAGCAGCTAGCACCTTGACCTTGGATGTGTTAGCTCCAAATCAGTGAGAAAATTAATTCTATCACCCAAGCCAGCAGGATGTTGTGTTTTGCTATGGCATCCCTGACTGATACTCCTACCTCTGCCCCACCAGTATCCAGTTGTTCTGGCTACTCTACAGGCTGAGGTGGGGGACACTGTAAGAGGTGGCTTCTTACAGTGACAAGCAGAGTCTGTGATTTCCTTCTTCAGCGTTCCAGTCACATACCTGTACCCTCCGAGCCTGAGCCCCGACAAGGCAAACTGAGCCTTCATGGTCTCTGGTCTTACGCTTTCTGTTCCCTAGCAGAGACACCTTCCTTAGACTCCCACCATAGTTCTCCGCTCTCCTACTTCCTGTCCTTCAAGGTCAGAAAAGCAACACACCTTTCTTTTGTGGCTCACAGTTATACCCGCATTCTTCCTGGTTCCAATTAAGATGTGAAGAATGGACAAAAGCTTATCCCTCACATATCTGAAAGTGGCCTGGGACAGACCATCCAGTCTGTTCATTAGTAGTATCAGGAGCAACGGACAGGCCTAAAGAATCCTGCCTTGCTATTTCATTGCATGGCCCTGTGTTTCAAAGTCCAAAACTGACATTTTGGTCTCCTTTGGTGAAAAATATACGTAAGGCATATTAGAAGAAAGATTACATACTGGGAAAAGCAAAACAAAAAAGCACACTAAAGCTATATATATTACATATATATATATCTCATTGTATATATCTATGCACACAAGCATATATATGCATATATATGCATGTGTGTGTGTATATATATATATATATATATATATATATATATATATATATATATCCATTTTCAGCACAAGCAGGTATTGTGTCTTACGCATTGCCCTCCCTGACTCTAGCTTCACTTATCTAACATCACACCTTCATCCTTCCACATTTGCTCCAAGAGTTCTTGTCTTTTGTCTCCACCTCTATAACCCAAGTTGCGAACGCTTCTCATACAGCTCCTAGTCTGCCCCCTAAGTGGCTACCCTGCTTTCACTTGCCTCGCCATTCTCTGTTCATCAAACAGAAATGAAGAAGGGTCTCTGAAAACCAATCTGCTAATGGCAAGACGCCTGCATCCACTGGGCATCTCCACTGGGCACCGCTGCTCCTGGGACCAGGGGCTGAGGTAATGGCTCTCATCTATGCCTTCCCCTGCTTGCCTGCGGACATAAACATGTGATCAAAAAGGACGGTAGGGTGGGAATGCTTTCAGTGGCGAACCAAGCTTCCAGGGCTACACAGAGGGACCCTGTCTCCAGGGGAAAAAAAATTAAATAAAGAAATAAATAAATAAAAGATTTATCGGAGACGGAATTTAACTTGTATGATTAAGTTCACTACAACAAAAGGTTGTTGAAGTCAGATACTGCTGTCTTATCAATCTGCTCCAGACAGCAGAACACAGCAAAGGAGACAGTGGGGCCCCAGACATTGCAAATTAAGTTTTAAATTCAGCTTTGGCGATTTTCAGTAACAGAAATAAAAAGTTCAAAAGGACTGGGAGAAATTATTATAAACACAGTAATGAGTACAATAAATGATTTTAACCTGGGCAAGCAACACCCTACTACCTTAGAGCAGCCCCATCCTGAGGGTTCTAAATGGGGCAGTGCCAAAAAAGGACCACCCTGGGCAGCGGTCTAAGAGGCATTTGCACAAGAAACCTTCTGAAGGGATCAAGTTCTACCCTCTTTAGTGAATGGGAGGAGCATTCATACCCAAATCTCCATGATTAAAGCCCCACCACCACCACCACCAAGGTGCTCCAAGTCATTCTTAGTGACCCCTTACAAGGTGTGAAGGTGTGTCTCTGTACATTCAATTGTTAATTCTGCGCCATTCAGAGAGCTAAATGCTGGCAGGATTCTGGTTTCACCACTACCCGGCTTTCTATTTTGTAAATATTTGTTCCTCCTCACCCACCTAAGGCAATCTAGAATTGTACGACTGGCTGTAATAAAAAGCTGACAGACAGTAGCTGGGCAGGAAGTTGAGGGAGGATCTTCTAGGCAGAGGGAAAGGCTCTGCTCTGGGAGAAGCAGAGGCAAAAGATTCAGTCTCACAAGCGGTGGACAGACTGGTGAGGAAGGAACAGAGGCAGATCCGGTGGTTACCTCAGTAACAGATACCCTCAGTTCCCAGTGGCAGGTGGGACACTGTAGCAGAATGAGTCACATGGCAGGTGGGACAGTGTAGCAGCTCTGGACACATGGAGGACGGGACAGTGTAGCAGCTCTGGACACATGGAGGGCGGGACAGTGTAGCAGAATGAGTCAGGTCAGTCTGAAGACTCCTCAGCACAAGGCCTAAGCTTTAAAATAGTAATAAGTCTCTTGTGTAATTATTTCTATCACTGGCGGGTCCGAGATAGACCCGCTATATGTACCAATGTTTCTAACTTTCTTCCCAACCAACAGCTCCATTCTCTTCCTTGATCATTCAGAACTCTTTAGTAAGTAAATCTGTATAGTAACCAATGTTAACGGGAATGGCCAAAAGCTAAAAATAAGTACCATCAATCTCAACCCAGTAATATGAGAAATCTTCACATAAAAATTGAAGAACATTCCTAGACCTTTCTCTAGCTCAAATTTCAGATATCCAGGATGCTTATAAACCATTGCAAAAGCAATGTCAAGTATCAAGACAAATCCTCGAATACCTTCTCAGGATGGAAAAGACCACCCCACTCAGATTGAATAACTAAAATAAAAAACTAGCTTTTGTGTTCCCACAACTTCAGAAGCATTTGAACTGTCCACATCTACAGCTGCCTAACAAGCTCTTCACTGGCCTTTTAACTGATGGCTCATCAGTTAAAAATGAATTCTGTCCTTGCAGGGGTCAGTTCAGTTCCCAGCATTCAAGCCAGAAGGCTCATGCCCACCTCTAACTCCCAGTCCGGTGATCAAATATGATCAAATATGCCTTCTATTCTGTGAACTGCACACCTGTCTATATGGACACAATTCAAAAAGCAAAATTTAGAAATTCTCAAACAAGGAAAATGTGTAACTTTTAAAAATTTATTATTTACCTGTTTGTGTTGAGAATTAAGCCTAGTAAGCACGTTTACCATCTAAGCCTTCCACAGGTCTTAAATAGAAAAGCCCTAGTTATAAACCCATCAGTAATTGCACCTTTTCTCTGGCCCTATTGGTATCCAAGTTACTCAACCGTTTCTTCTCTCCCACCCTACCTAGCATTCCACCCAGTGGGGGCACTTCTGTTCCTTAAGGGCCTCCAAAGCCAGTCCCTGAGCATACCCTCAGTTCCCATGGCAACGACTCCCACTGTCCACAGTAACCTGTTCTGTCAGGAAGTCGCTCTGAATTTATATCCCAGTCCCTTGGCCCATTCATTTCCCCAGTTCTTAGCAGTGAGACTTCACTTCTTAGAACTCTGTGACACTCTAGCCTTCTTTACTGACACAGGAACCGTCCCCAAGTCCTGACCTTGGCTGTTGAGCAATGTCTCAACTCTCCCAAGCCCTAGATGCCTACAGGCTACCAGCCCAACCATCCACTTCCAACACCCCGAGCCCAAGCTTCAGCACAGGAGAGTGACGGACTGGCGCTAGCCTTCCTTTCCACACCAGCCCTGTGAGTTCACAGACTGAATTAACCTATGAGGTTTATTGCACAGCTATTAGGGAGAAAACAGGAAGTTGGCAACAAGTTCTTGTCACTAGTCATTCCACCACTAGCAGATGGTCACAGGGACAGAATATAGCCCTCTGAGGTGTTGGTGTTAAGACCTTGTATGCCAGAGTTTCCCGTGCCTGAGCCAGTGACTAATGTAAAAGGTTGTTCCCGATGTGCCGCGGACTGGGTTCGTTGTGAGGACCCCAATTTCCACGGGATGAGAATTCTGGTTAGGTGGGCAATAAGTTGGCGGAGACACAAGGGTGTGGTAAATCTAAATGTATTTGTGCAAGGTGAGAATCAGGCTTAAATACCATATAGCAAACAGGACAGATGTCAAGAGTCACGTAGGCAGGTGGGGGTTACAGCAGGGGACGCAAGACTGAAGTCAAGTAGGCAAGTGACCCCCACACCAAGGTTAGCAGGGTCTGGTAGCTAGGTGTGAAGCAGGAGGAAAAGGAGTGGAGCCCTCCCTGTTGAGGTATTTTGATATTTCTATGCTAATTCTCTGGTTCTTGCTGTGGGAAATGACCAGGAGGTTTTAATCTAGCATTTCCTGCTAATTCTCTGGGTCTAGCTGGAGGCAAGCAGTGGGGAGTTCCGACCTAACACTTTGAGTGAGGGAAACCCTTCATTACTCTCTAGTATGTAAAACTTTTCTAACTATTGTAAACTATCTGTTGCCCTAAGGAATGTACTCGACCTCTGTTGCTAGCTCTGGCGTGGCAGATACTTTGAGAGAAATTGCAAGCTATGGACAGCTTGGTATTAAACTAGGATAGTTGGAAACATTGTGCTGGCCAGAAAACAGTGCCCAATCTTAACCATTAACGAGTCATTTCTTGGGGTACTTTTATGCCTAATTATATGAGGGCGTGTTGATGACTGGAAAGACTAATCTGGAACATGTCTGAGTTAGGGGATACCAGCGACTGTCTAAAATCCAGGAGGCACAGAATCCTTTTGGATTCTTATTGCCTCTTATCCTTTATCGAGATTTTTATCCCCGATATTTTGGATGTGACTGGAGTAGACGAGTGTGCGTAGCACTGATGCTTAGGAGGAGACGTCTCGAGGTTCACTCTGAGCGTGGTCTTTGGTCCTCTGGTGTCCACAAACATCTAGAAAATGAGGGGGGGGGAGGAGGGAGAGGTAGAGGGAGAGGGAGGGAGGGGGAGAGAGAGAGAGAGAGAGAGAGAGAGAGAGGGAGGGAGGGAAGGAAGGAGGGAGAAAGAGAGAGAGAGAAATGATGCTTTGGATCACCACACATTGTCACATAGCTTCTGGCACTGTTAGCTAATTAGGAAGCTGATAATAGGTCAGAGGTATACAGGCTTAGAGACCAGAGTCCCTGTTAGCCAAGTTTACTCTTCTCCTGACACTGCATGTGGGAACATGCCAGCCTTCTACAGGCCTCTCATCTGCAGCCATGGAGGGAGGATGTGACTGGGGCTCATGGGATATTAGCAAAACTGTGCCAGAATAAAAGCCCTCAAGGCAGAGGCCAGCTTCCATCTCCCTTTCAGAAACCTCTGGACACTGCCCAGCACTGGGTAGAGGACACTCAACGAGCCTGATAGCAGCAGCCAAGAGAGCAACAGGCTGTGAGAAGGAAGATTTGTTCGAAAGCACCAGGGTTTGGTAAGGACAGCAGACCCTCCAAACACGGGGAAAAGGCTTTCCGCATCCTCTCCCTGCAGTATCAATGACCAGGGCACCGGCAGCCCACAATCACTTTCGAATACAGGGGCAGAAGGGAAGTCATAATGGATGGGCAGCTTAGGAAAGGGCCAAACTGGGACAAGTGACCAGGAAAGTGATCATAGGTACAACCTCTAACAGAGGTAGCTTCCCAACTCTCCAAGCTTTTTAAACACGAACCCCCTGGAGAGCTGCTAAATACTGCTCCAAGGGACAGTGGTAGTGTTGCTTCAGAGACCACAATTTGAGAACCATTACTCCAGGGGTCTCTTACTAAGACAATGAATGGAAACGGACAAGTCTGTGGGGATTTCTGAAGACTCACTTGTCAGGAAGTCTAGGGTTGGACTGCTCCCTAGTAGCCCTTCTCAAGTTACTAAGCACTGCAGATCCCCATGAAACCATAAGGCATGCAGCTTCCCGGGGCTCCTGTGACCCCAGAGTAGCTCTTTACTTCACACTCTGAAGATGTGGGGAAGTGAGGTGGCAGAGGCTGGGGGAGGCATGTCCCTGCTGGCCTCTGCTTTTCTTTACGACTGTGGCCTTTGCTGGACTACTGCAGCTCTCTAGTGAGGTGTCTGGATTCATACCTTCAAGGGCCCTGTTCCAGCCTCTTTTGGAAAGCCGACACTGCTGAGCACACGTGGCAGACATCAACTGACAATCCTGCAGAGACAAGCCACACTCAGGACCTCATAGTCAACCAAGATTTCACCAGGAACCAAGACACAACTACTAGTTGGGGGTGGGCGGGATACAAGGCAGCTGCACTAGCTTTTCCCCAGAGCCCCTTCTCCTCCATGCTGGGCACTCAAGGCCACACCCTCAGCACACCCCCCAGTCCCCCACTTCCATTCTTTTCCTTTTGACGGCACCCATCCTCCACAGGTGAAGCCTGAGTCTTAAAAAAAAAAAAAAAAGAAAAAAAAAGATTTATTTATTATTATAAATAAGTACACTGTAGCTGTCTTCAGATGCACCAGAGAGGGCGTCAGATCTCACTACAGGTAGTTGTGAGCCACCATGTGGTTGCTGGGATTTGAACTCAGGACCTTTGGAAGAGCAGTCAGTGCTCTTAACCACTGAGCCATCTCTCCAGCCCGCCTATGAGTCTTGATGAGTTTCTTTCCTCACCCTGATTACACTGTAACCTCTGATGAAGTTGGCTTTCCTGCTTTTGGTTAGGGAGCAGTCTAGCTAGGTGTGGAGGTTTGAATGAGAATGATCCATGCCCATGGGCTCATATATTTGAATACTTGGTCCCTAGTCGGTAGAACTGCTTGGGATGATCAGGAAGTGTGGCCTTGTTAGAGGAGGTGTCATGGAGGGTGGGTTGGAGAGCTTTGAGGTTTCAAAACCCATGCATTTCAAGTAGCTCCCCGCCTGGAGGCTGGTATCAAGATGTGAGCTCCCAGCTACTGCTCAAACATGGCCATGGCTGAAGCCATACTGGTTCTAAACAGACTCACCCTCTGAAATTCTTAGCCTCCAATAAATTCTTCATGGGCACTAGGCACACATGATGTACATACATACATGCATGTACTCAATGGATTCACAAAACACATGAAGCAAAAACAAATGAAACAAAAGAATGTCAGATTGCATTTCGATCTGCAAAACCATGCATTTTAAAGAAAGCTCCAAAGGCCGGACAATCAGCAGCTCAGATGGCTAAGACCGGTGGCTCACACGTGATGTCAATACATACATCGGGCCAGGAGGGACACGGACGGGGCTAGGAAGTGAGCTGCACGTTCTGTACCAGGGAGCTCCTTCTCTGGACTATTACATGCCTGCCCCACCCTCGCACGCACAAAGCTCCACTCACATTTCCAGTCCAGTCCCACATTTCCTCCTGTTATCCCCGCTCTGTTCCTATGTGAAAATTTAGGGAACCTGTCTAGGGACCCTTTGGAAATCTGTGCTGACCTAGCCCATGCAAATACCCCAAGTTTCTGGAAACAGAACACCAAGTGGCAAAGACACAGCAGTGACTCGTGTAGCTTCCAGAATGAGCTACACTTCTGTAAGGCTGCAGAGAAAGACACAAGTGTAGGAAAGCTCCAGGACCTGGAGGGGTCAGGCTAGACCCAGGAACTCGGAACACGTCTTTCCGCATCCTTTCCCTGCAGCACCAATGACCAGGGCACAGGCAGCCACGATCACTTTCGGATGCAGGGGCAGAAAAGGACAAAAGGAAACCTAGGAAAGACAGGAGGCAGATGCCGGGCCAGAGGCGAGCCACGGTGAACATGCGGACCCTATAGTTAAGGGAGAGTCAGTCCTGAGAAACCTCTATCTTAGCTTTGGTTTTCCAAGTCAGGAAATGGGAGGTTCAAAATAGGTAAGACTGCTTGTGGTGGAATCCAGGGACTAGTTAGGTATCAGTTGGTCACTTGATGGGGGTCACTCGATGAGCCGTGCTTTCCAGGCCAGAAGCAAGGCACACATGTGGATGCACTTCTGCCACTGGCGGAAGAATGGGTTCTGCTCTGCTAAGGGAGGGTGCCTCAGGAAGCCTAGTGATGCTCCAGACCACCCTAACTCTCTATCATCCAGCTAGGAATTTTCCCTCCACTGCTACCCAACACAACGACAAAGATAAAGGAGAGAGGGAGATGGTGACACATACGGGTGTCTCCAATGCCTACATCCACCCCCTTGCCCTTACAACTCACTAACACTCACCCCTGTCGGGTATCTCCTAAATCTCCCAGAGAGGTGGGTGGGAGGACCCACACACCACTCCCTACTCATCCTCCACCACCCCCACCTCCACCCCCACCAAAGCAGCAGAGAGGGCTACGCAACTCCAGGGATTCAAAGGCTGGGGCCCCAGATTGGACAAACCATCCTTACATTCTCTCAAACACTGATCCCTGACCAGGCTGACCACTGATCTCTGAATAGCGCTGAGTATGGGACTTACCTGTTATGGCCTCCTGAGCTGCCAGTGGACCCACTTCCTCTCCGGAGAAGGGACTGGAGCTCTGGGGAGATAGGTCTGATGATCCACCGCGCTAGCTGCTCAAAGGCACATCAGGGCATGGCGCTCTGGAGTGTATTGTCTCTCCTGGCACTGGGCATATAAGAGTAGCACAGGCACATCATTTACTCTGGATGGTCAAGCCCCTATTCTTGCCTGTTGTCACAGGGTGGAGAGAAAAACCCCTCCCAAGTGGCTACCTAAGGCAAGGGTCAAAACCAGGCCACGAAGGAAGATTCAAGGAGGGAGCACCTCCAGGGCCTCCCTGTCAGGGTGTTTACTCCGTTTACACGTGACAGTGCCTTACAGAAAGTGACTGTCCCTTGGTCGTTCACTTGCTTAGTCAGAACCCTGACTCTTGACTAACAGAACACGGCAAGATGCACGCTAGAAGTCAAGGAATGGAACCATTTTCTACAAGTTCTCAAGTGTCCCGAAGAGGTGACAACTGGATGTGGAGGCTGAGAATGCGTCTGAAGGAAGCAGCCAAAGTTTGAGCTCCCTACTACTGCTTTACAGAAAGAAGTGCCAGTGTGACAGGCAGCAGGCATTGTGGGAAAGCACCAGGGTTTGGCAAGAACAAGTATGGATCCTCCAAACACGGGGAAAGGCTTTCCGCATCCTCTCCCTGCAGTATCAATGACCAGGGCACTGGCAGCCCACAATCACTTTCGAATACAGGGGCAAAGAGCAGAGGGCAAGAGGAGAGGGAAGGCGATGGCCGACGAGCTGAGTAATGGTTAAACTGGAAAGAAAGAGACGGACAGACAGGCAACAAAGGAAAGAAGCTGCTCTTAGCGGAGCAATGGTTTTTCCTCACAGAGAGCTTGGAAGACTGGCTGGGAGGAAGTGGCAATTCGAATGAGCACCAGCCACTAGACCTGCAGTAGACCCAGCACTTAGATAAACACAACCTGCCCAGCTGGCAGAACTGAGGTGACAGAACTCTTATGTCACAGAAGTAGTCCCATTTTTTTTCAGATGAGGAAACCAAGAACCAGAAAAGACCCGGAAGCTAGCAGAGAGCAGTGACTGAGATCTGGATAATGCATTTGACCCCCAAATCCTTCCAGTTCCTCTCCATTCTGCTGTCAACCCATCCAAGTATAAAGCAGAGGGGCACAGAAGGGACGGTGGGAACATGGGACACGCAAGACACGGATCCCAAGGGGATACAGCCAAGAAGCAGGCACACCTCAAAGCACCCAGCCTCACCTTACCTTCACATACTTCCGACTATAAATGAAGAAATTGCATCAATCTATCAAGATGGAGACAACTCTTATGGCCACTGTAGATCCCGGCTGTTATTTCTGCAAAATGAATAAACAAATAGAAGCCCAGGTGGGCCACCTGAACAGCACCCAGTTAACCGGCAAGCAGAGAATCCCAGACGCAGAAGCTGCCAGGCAGCAAACCACGTGTCATGGACACCACCCCTCCCCCCATGCCTTTCCTCTGTAACCCCCACCATGCAACATGAACCCGACCGTCCCCAGAGTCTTGCCGTTGGGTATTTCTGGCCCTCACCGAGACTCTCTCTGCACAGTGGCTTTGTCGGCCTTTCTCAAAAGTAATCAGACCTCCACACCAACCTTCTGCTGATGCCCATGGGAAGGCCATATTTAGAGGCACCCGGGCTTCCAGTTGCACCGGAACAGCAGCACTTACCCAGGCATCCTCTCCCTGGCCAGTGGGTGCCCATCACTGAGTTGAAGGGAGTAGGGGGCTCCAGCTGCTGCAGAAGTTGTAATCTGTCGACCCAAGCAGCTTCCATCTGTCTCCTGGAGGGCTGCGCAGTCTACAGCCTGGCAGGACAAGGGAAGAGGCTGCAGGGCAGGGCAGAGGGGGACCCAGACGCTGCACCCGGGGTCCTGGGAGCGTCCTCAACTTAAACCCTGGTCAACGGATTCGCCTTGGTAGGATGCTAAAAACATGGAACACAGGTCGTAAATACCGACCCACTTTATGTAGGCGACAGACGTGGCTTTGGGGCTTCAGATACTCAGGCAGCGAAAAGCACGTTGCTTGAGGCCCTCCTCTAGACCCAGACCAGACACCCACCGACGGCCCGCAGCCCTGTTTCCTTAATGGCGGGAACGGCGCTGCCCATGCACCCCGCGGCACTCACCTTGGCGCCCTGTATTGGGAAGACGAGCAGACAGCCCGGGAACACGCAAGATGTCTGTAGATTCGGGCGGATGGCATTGGCCAGAGAGGAAACACGTGTACGCGACAGGAAACTTCGATCTTACGATGGGACGCCGGCGGAAGTACAAATGATAAAGCTCGTTGCAGCCTAGAGCAGCATCTCCCAGCGGCGGGTCCTCCATCGCCCCCTGGAGAAGAGGAGACTAACAACTGTTTGAACGTATTAAGTTAATTTTTTAACAAAGATGAGTTTTAGAAGGAAACGTTCCCTCGTTTGCCTTTTTTTTTTCTTGTTTGTTCTGAAGCAGGTCTCCCTTATTAGCTACTGATTCCATAGCACCTGGCTCAGTGGTGCCGAAAAGTAACAAATGATGACTTACAGTCATGCTTCTTTAAACACCACCACAGGAGGTCAGTGATGGCTTGAGGCTGGCATATGAAAGTGATGCGCCCAGAGACGTGGACATAGAAAGAATGCTTTCTTAACCGACTATCTAAAAATCACAAGGCAGATGGAACGATCCCCTTAACCAGAAAAATCCCGATCCAAGTAACAGAGATGACAGACGGATGTCTGAGAAGGAGCTCACGTGTCTCCAAGTCTTCACACTTTAAAACTCTGCCTGGATCCTAGGTCAAATGTGGCTCTTGGCCCTATGTACAGCAACTCTGCCCTTGGGTCTAAAGAAGGAACTCCACTGAAAGAGTCCAGAGGCTGGCTAGGTCAGAAGAAAACAGAAATCCGGATTTGTCCTGTGCAACCTTGAAGGAAATGGAAGTCCTAGATTCCATACTTGGGAGATGCCCATAGGGTTCTGAGATTGCACATTGTGCATCTCTGTGATAGGAGAAACTGTGAGATCTTGCTGGGATATACTGACCTCCCGAATGCTAGGCGTGTGACTTTTTTTTTTCTTTAAGATTTAATTATTTAATGTCTGAGTGCTCTATCTGTATGTACACTTGCGTGCCAGAAGAGGGCATCAGATCCCATGTGATTGCTGGGAATTGAACCCAGGACCTCTGGAAGAGCAGTCAGTGCTCTTAACCTCTGAGAAATCTCTCCAGCCTCTAAGGATGACTAAAAGACAAAAGATAGTCTGGGCTGGAGAGATGGCTTAGTGACTAAAAGCGATTGCAGAGGACCCGAGTTCAATTCCCAGTACTCATACAGAGCGCCTAATGTTTGTGTCTGTAACTCCAGTTCTAGAGAAATATGATGCCCTCTTCTGGGCATTGTGAACACTGCCTGTGTGTAAATGTGGTACACATAATATTTCAGGCATAACACTTGTAGGCATAGCATTAAAAAAATTTTTTTAAGGCAAAAGGTAGAATTAATTCTAATGATGTATTTTTATGAATTCAATACTGTAACAAAATATTCTGTCAGCATTGTCATGGTTAATATTGCCAACTTGACAGGATCCAGAATCACCTAGAAGATGATAGGCCAGGCACAGCTGTGAGGGACATCTAGATTAAGTTAGCCGCTGGGCATTGTCTGTAAAGGAATGATCTAGATCACAATAAATGAGATGAGAAAGCCCATCTTAACTGGGTGTGGACAGCACCATTCTGTGGTCTGGGGTCTTGAGCTGAATTAACTGGGCAGTATCAATTGTTATTCTTTATGTCCCAGCTCTGAATGCAGCACGACCACCCACCTCAAACAGAACTTCCCTCCCATGATAGACTGTACCCTCAAACTGTGAGCCAGAATAGCTACCCCCACAATTAGCTGGCTTTTACAGAGCAATGAGAAAGCAACTGATGTCATCATACTGTGGGTTTTTTTTTCTTTCTTTCTGGATACTGGAGGTTATACCAGTACTAAATGCTGCGTTCCTGCTGTGTGATTACTTTGTCGCTAAGCCCAAACTCCAGCCTTCCTTTAAATTTTAATTTTGAGGGGCTGGAGATACAGTTCAGCAGATAAGAGTACTGATCCCTCTTCCAGAGACCCTGTTTCAATTTCCAGCACCACATGGCAACTCACAACTGTCTGTAACTCCAGTTCCCAGGGACTGGACACCCTCACACAGACATACATGCAGGCAAAACACCAATGCACATAAAATGCATATATATATAAAATTTAATTTTGACATGGGTCTCACTAAATTAAGCAGGCTGGCCTGGAAGATGCCATGTGGGGGGAACTCCAGTGGGCAAGTGAGCTTCCTGGAGGTGATCCATCATGTTGCACAGCTGTGGTGGACGTACTCAGAGAGGCACAGCCCCTGAGGGTTCGTTCCTGGGTTGCTTCTTCCTGTTTGTCATTGCTATATTCCTCCTGTAACTGGCATGATGTGAACGAGCGTGAGGAGACCCTCATTGCTTATAGTCTGGTGTGATGGCTTCATGGGAGACAGCTCACTCTCTTGGTCAATTTCTTCTACAGATCAATATAAAGATGAACTTTTATAGAATAATGCTATCTACATGAATTAAGGATCTTCCAGAACATCTGGCTTGATTTAAATAGTTTTAGGAAGTGAAGGCGGTTGATAGGAAGATTCGGGAGATGGTTTGGGTGGTTTCACCAGGAAGATTAATAATAAAAATAAAGGAGCAGAATGTGCCCCTCTTTGTAGAGTAGTGGGGTTGTATAGGGCTAAGAAAGGATACAGTGACCTTGCACGCAGTACCAGCACATGGCTGTACTTGTGGAAAGGAAAATAGGTTTGAGACAGGTTAATGATCAAAGAAACATTCACTCTAGGTTGGGTCTGAGTTCCTTGATCTTGTGGCCTAAGGATATGGTCATAGGTTTTGGTATGCACCATGAGAAGGCAGGATTATAAATGAAGAGTAAATAAGAACAGAGAATAGGTAGGGCAGTGGTGGCACACGCCTTTAATCCCAGCACTTGGGAGGGAGAGGCGGGCAGATTTCTAAGTTCGAGGCCAGCCTGGTCTACAGAGTGAGTTCCAGGACAGCCCGGGCTATACAGAGAAACCCTGTCTCAAAAAAGTAAAAACAAAACAAAAGAAATGAATAGAGAATAGATAATTAGCCAGTTTAGCAAAATAAGGTTTCATTAAAAATAAAGTAAGATAAATGATTTGTTTCTTGGTAAATACAAATTGCCCTCAGCTAAGTATAGTGGAAAACTTGGCTTGAGGTTAGGATGAATTTATAGAAAGATAGATCAGAAATGTTCAGTTAGGTGTGGGTTTCAAAAGAAGACTGCATAACCAGTAACATGTAATTTCCTTTTATGTAATGATTTTATCTGGTTACAAGAATATGTGTTTGTGGTGTTTGTTTTTGGAGACTATGTAACTTGTGGGTATGAGATAATCTTTTTTTTTTTTTAGATGTATTTATTTTATGTATGTGAGTACACTGTCACTGTCTTCAGACACACCAGAAGAGGGCATTGGATCTCATTACAGATGGTTGTGAGCCACCACGTGGTTGCTGGGAATAGAACTCAGAACCTCTGGAAGAGCAGTCAGTGCTCTTAACCACTGAACCATCTCTCTAGCCTGTGTCTTTTTCCTTATGTAGACAATTTCTGTCTTAGGTGGTATAAAAAAGTTAAGAGAGAAAAATAAAGTTGTTGGAGCCTTGCTTCATCCATCTTGTGTGTGTGTTCCCTTTTTTCCCCGGCCCCAGAGAATTAAGTTTTGCTCCCTCAGAGAAAAAGTCTGAGTGCTTGGCTGGTGACTCTAGACATCCTCCCGAATGCCTGCCCTGTCAAAGCTGGTGTCGAGAACCAAGTAGGACGAACAACTTGCTGAATCCAGCCTACCGGCTAACACAATCGCAATGGGTGTGCCTTGGAGAGGCAGAACCCTAGGATTGTGTGTCCAGAGGACTTCATACTGCTCTTGAGTTCTGCTCTGCTTGTTGGCCTAGCATCCCTCCTAATCTAAGAATTGTATGAAAACTCTAAGGGGCTTCCAGCCCCTCGCTGAGCATCTCTGGCACAATAATTATGCTTGATCTCCTTCAGACACTGCTGTTGGAGCAGATTAATGATTCCCATCTCCACCCTCAGAAAGAACTAGAGATGTAGATTGCTATCGATGACCACCACTCTTAGAAAAGAATTTGGAAAAATTAATTGTTGCTGCAGAAAATCTTGGGGAACAGTTTGAAGTTCAGAAAATTTAAGCTGTGGACTTTTGAGGTCAGGATACAAGGATAAAGGCAACCTAATTAGCATTGGCCGACATGACTCACTAAGGCTGGACTGGTGAGCATTAATTTTTTGTATCCATTTTTGCCCTCAGCTTCCTGATATAATTTAATAAAAATTGCTGATGAGTAGATGTGTATTCTGAGGATTTAAAGTAGAAATAATCATTTTTATATAAAAGTTTAGATGTGTGACTCATTTCAGATTTTTGTGAGATTACTTTTTAAAATAAATAATAAAATAATTGTTCCTTTCTTTATAATTGCAAACTACTGCCTGCCAGTAAGATAAAAATAGTTGAGAAAATTACCTTGCTTGCTCATACTTTGTTCATCTATAACCAGTTGCTTAGTTATGAGTGTGTGTGTGCTCTTGGCATAATTTTTTTCATGTTGTCTTAGTCAAGGTTTCTATTCCTGCACAAACATCATGACCATGAAGCAAGTTGAGGAGGAAAGGGTTTATTGAGCTTACACTTCCACATTGCTGTTTATCACCAAAGGAAGTCAGGACTGGAACTCAAACAGGTCAGGAAGCAGGACCTGATGCAGAGGCCATGGAGGGATGTTCCTTACTGGCTTGCTTCCCCTGGCTTGCTCAGCTTGCTCTCTTATAGAACCCAAGACTTCCAGCCCAGGGATGGCACCACCCACAAGGGGCCCTCCCTACTTGATCACTAATTGAGAAAATATCCCACAGCTGGGTCTCATGGAGGCACTTCCCCAACTGATTCTCTGTGATAACTCCAGCCTGTGTCAAGTTGACACACAAAACCAGCCAGTACACACGTGTATCAGGTAAAATGTGTTTTCATGTAAAGGTTTTGGGGAAACACACTTAAAAAAAAATCATTCTTTCGAGTCTTGGCTCCAAGATGACCAAAAAGAGAAGAAACAACGGTCATACCAAAAAGGGCCGTGGCCATGTGCAGCCAATTCGCTGCACGAACTGCACCCGGTGCGTGCCCAAGGATAAGGCCATTAAGAAGTTTGTCATTCGGAACATTGTAGAAGCCGCTGCTGTCAGGGCATATCTGAAGCAAGCATCTTCGATACCTATGTATCGAAGCTTGCTTCCCAAGCTCTATGTCAAGCTGCATTACTGTGTGAGCTGTGCCATCCATAGCAAGTTCGTCAGGAATCAATCCCAGGAAGCCCAGAAGGACCAGACACCCCCACCACGATTCAGACCTGCTGGCGCTGCACCAGGACCTCCACCAAAGCCCATGTAAAGAGGTGGTTTTGCAAGGGCGGAAGGAAAACTTCATGGAAAAATAAAATGGAAGTTCTACTTTAAAAAAAATCATTTATTATAAGAAAAATAGATAATCACATTGTAATTTCTATACTGCTTAAAAAATTTGCTAGGATATATAAGAAAATAATTTATAGAGCTTGCTTGGTGGAGCATCCTGAGGTTTGCATATCCATCCAGTGTGTGTGTGTGTGTGTGTGTGTGTGTGTGTGTGTATGTGTGTGTGTATGTGTGTGTATGTGTGTATGTGTATGTGTGTGTATGTGTGTATGTGTGTATGTGTGTGTATGTGTGTATGTGTGTGTATGTGTGTATGTGTGTATGTGTGTGTATGTGTGTGTATGTGTGTGTATGTGTGTGTGTGTGTGTGTGTGTGTGTGTGTGTGCGCGCGCGTCTTTCCCTCCTTTTCTCTTTAAAATTTTTATTGGCCTTTGGTAGCCCCCAAAGTTTTTTCACCAGCCTACTGTAGGTCCTCAAAGGAAATCTTCATCAGCCCCCAACCCTGGAACATTCTGGATGTCCACAGTTAATCTCAGACTCTATACCCGGCCTCAGTTTACCCTGGATGTCAAAGCTGGTCTTTGCCAAGCTGGCTTTTGACACTGCCCCTCAATTCATTCTGTAGCTCAGGGAGGTTCAACAGTAGAGGTCTTGAATTTGCAGTCCTCCTGCCAGCGCCTCCTGAGTATCTGGGGTTATATAGGCCTGCATCAGCAGACCCACATTAGTTTTAATTTTTACATTTATTTACTTAGTGTGCAGGTAGGTGTAAGTGTGTGTGTGCTCTTTCTCTGTGTGTACGTTTGTGCCACGTGTACGCACATGTTCACCCATGTGTGCACCTGTGGCAGTCAGTGGACAATTTATGGGAATTGGTTTCTCTCCTTCAACTGTTCAGTTTCCAAGGATCTAACTCAGCTTGTCAGGCTTAGCAGCAAGTGCTTTTACCAGCTAATTCACCTCACCTGCTCTTATTAATTAATTAATTAATGCATGTGTGCCAGAAGTGTGGAGGTGCCTGCAGATGACAGGAGAGGGAGTTGGATCCCCCCAGAGTTGTGGTTAGAGGCAATTTTAAGCCACAAGACATGGGTTCTGGGAAGCAAACTGAGGTCTTCTACAAAAGCAGACAGTGCTTATGACCAATAAGGCATTTCTCTGGGCCCTACCACACCTTATTTTTAAATGAATGATGTATTTATGTTTCCATTTTCTTCTGTCTGTACGAAGTCTTTGGAACAGTGGTGTTTTATGTTTACATCATGTTACGACTCTGGCTACATTTCTCAGGTTGAGTAGCCACACATAAGCTGAGCATCCGTCTTTGGAGGCTGGGTCATACACACAAGGAAAAGCATGTCTTAAAGACATGCACAGAATCAATCAGCCCAGCAGTTTGCTGCCCAAACACATGCACACTCTGACTCTGGCCCACTGCACAGAAGCAAGAGCCTTATCTTCACCTCCGTTGTCCAAGGCTAGTCTGACTTCTCAGTGCTGGGCTCTTTCAGCCAAACAAGCCAGGTGGGCTAAAGCCCATTCTTGGGGAACAGCTTACCATGAAAGTCCTGTCTCTGGACTGTTACATTCTTCCGCTGCTTCGTTTCCATTATTACTGAGACAAAGCTTCCCTCACATTCAGTATCACACATAACATCCGGAAGACATCTTGACTAGTTCACTCTCCATTCTCAGTGTCCACAGGAAGTAAGGCATACAGGAAGAGTCACTCTTGAGACCCGACGTGGTGAGAGGGAATTAAGGAGGCAGAAGCAGCAATGGAAAGGAGGGAAACTATGAATCACACCTTTTAGGATGTTACAGAGCACAGGCTTCCTTCCACAGTGCCAGTCAATGGGGAAGTCCTTACAGTTTACTCCACCAGGCTGTCCCCGGGTGCCGCAGACCCGGATTTCTTACGGGGTCCCTTGTTCCTCGGGACGAGGGGTTCTGGCCAGGTGTGCATGGGATTCAGCTTTGACAAACAGACTAGACACGAGTGGTGT
>NW_022196897.1:144354749-144367280 GCF_008632895.1 Mastomys coucha
GAGTGAGAGAAACCTTTCAATTACTCTCTACTACTTAAAACATTAAACTAGGATAGTTGGAAACATTGTGGCCAGGAGACAATGTCCAATCTTAACCATTTACAAATCATTAATTGGGGTACCTATATGTCTAATTATGAGGCCGTGTTGATGATTGGAAAGACTGATCTGGAACACATCTGAGTTAGGGGATACCAGCGACTAGTCTGAAACCCAGGAGGCACAGAACTCCTTTTGGATTCTTATTGCCTCTTATCCTTTATCAGGATTTTATCCCCGATATTATGGATGTTGTCTGGAAATTGACAGTCAGTTCACAGGTTAGCAGTGGCAGGCCACTCTCAAACACTTTAGGAATACACCAGCGGTCCAGTTCAGCTGTGTTGGTAGGGCAAACATGAATCAGCAGCCGTGGCACTAAGTAGCAGAGACAGGCAGGCCCCAGCCTCTGCACAGTCAACAGGAGGGACCAGGGTCAAGGGAGTGTTGGGAAAAGTTCTCAGCTATGCCTCTCTCAGTGAAGATCGGCGAAGACTCAAGACTAATAAGCTTTGCACAGCTAGCTCTATAAGCAAGTCAAGCTCAGCCTTCGTCATTGTCCGTCAAGTTCCAGTTATACTCCCTCCAAACATCACATGTCCTCCATGGATCTGGCCTCAGCACGTGCGTCTGTCTCAGCTGACATCACTCTGCCAATCAGCCCAAGTCCATCCATGGATGCAGCAAAAAAGCCTTAGCACGCCACTGTTTCGGGAAATATTAAAAAATGAACCCGCCAGCTCTCAGCGGGGCCAGGCCACGCTCCTGTGCTCCGGCCACTGCCAACAACTCTTTTAAGCTAGCCCCTGTGCCAGGTTATCTCACTCGCTCGGTCTCTCGGCCTGCCAACTAGCCAGCCCTTCGAGGCCACATGGGCCATCTCTCAGACGGGCCCCCCAAGTTGTTCTTGCTTTCACGAAATGCCCTACATACCCCTGGTTAGCTATCTCAACACCTAATTACCCAGTAGAATCAAGACTCTTAATGCTTAATTAGCCAATCAGATTTATGTATCAATAATAACACAATTTACAAGATGCCAGTACAAAAATTTCAGAGCCAAATGATAATGGCAAAGCTTTAACCCATTTATTCTAATCTTTTGATAACACCACGTCAGCCTCCATTCTGGTTCTCCCTCTCCTCCTCAGACCCCTCTCCCTCTCTCCCCAACTCCTCACTCTGCCTCCCTTCTCTTGTCCAATCACAAGCCTCACACTCTCCTAATGTGATTGGACAGGGAAAAATCCTGCAACACATCACCAGAGGTTTTTTTTTTGTTGTTGTTGTATTTCTCTCTATGGAGTCCTGACAAATGCAGCTCAACCATGCAATGTAAGGTGGACCAATACATTTGTGAGCAAAGACTCCTTCTTCACATGTCCTTTCACATGCTTGCTTTCGCAGAACATCCTCTCTCCTGTCTGTCTCAGTGAAACATTCCTTCATGAGTCTGCCTTAGCCTTTCACCTGTGTCCACTTCAGCTAAACATTCCTTCACAAGTTTGCTCCAACAAAACACCATACAACCAACTTTCCAAAGAACCCTTAAGTTTCCACTCCACAGACCTTTCTCTTTTACTCTCTGGCCACCACGACAGCTTTGTACCACCACTCACCCCTTGTCATGAGAACTTGACACCTCACTCTAGGCCCAGAAACCACAAAGCCAAATGATCAAAAGCTAATACAAAGCTCTCCTCCTGAAGTTGCTTTCCTCGGTGATTTGGCCCAGCATCACGCTGGGAGTCTGAAGTCAAGGCACCAGCAGAATCTGAGCCCCGCCTCACCCCACTCGTGCATCACAGGCTGATGGATGCCTTCCTAGTGTTCCCAAGTGGTAAAAGGCAAGATCCAGGGGACTCTCATAACCCGATCACACACACCCCACCAAAGATCCTGCAACCCGATACTACCATGGTGAGAGGTAGGGTTTCAAAATGGACTTAGGAGAGGGAGTCACCATTCAGTCTATAATACTGGAATAATAAATGGGTCAAAACACCTGAAATATTCTGTGTGCTCAAAAATACTGGCTGCTAGTTACATTCGTTCCTTGCATTGAGAACAGATGTCAGAGTCATTATCACACTGGGATAACGTGGCTAGACTGGGCTAGACGACGCAACCAGCAAAGGCACGTGTCCTCAGGAATGACAACCTGCCAGGCAGTGGTGACACGTGCCTTTAATCCCAGCATAGGTAGGCAGATCTCTCTGAGTTTGAGGCCTTGAGGCCAGCCTGGTCTAAGAGCGATTTCTAGGACAGCCAGAGCTACACAGAGAAACCCTGTCACAGAAAAAAACAAAAACAAAAACAAAAACAATCCCAGGTCCACGTGGTAGAAGAGACCAACTCAGCAGTTGTCCTCTGATATCTAAATGTGCACCATGACGTGTGCCTACCAAACACACACACATACGTGAATCAACAGAACTTTTTTAAAAGGGCACATGAAACAGCTAGGTGTGGTGGCACACAGCTTTAATCCCATCACTCAGGAGGCAAACGCAGGAGGATCTTTGTGAGTTCTTCAAAGCTAGCCTGGTCTATATGGTGAGTTCCAGGACAGCCAAGACTGTAGTCAACAGACCCTGCCCCAAGCAAGGCAAATCAAACTAAAACAAGAAGCATTGCTGACCCATTTGCATGAGCTTTATGTCTCCACTTCACATCACTTGTTACATCTCCTCCTGGATATAATATACTGAACATTTCATAATTCATTCAGATTTTCAGAGTTACAGACAGTTAGGAGCTGCCCTCTGGGAATTGAACCCCGGTCCTTTGGAAGAGCAGTCAGTGCTCTTAATCACTGAGCCATCTCTCCAGTCCCACACTTATGACTTTTAGTGGTCGAATTTTCTGGCCTATTTGTTTATCATGCACATTAAAAGGTAACCGAGTTACGGATCATGCCTGTCTTATTCCTTTTATTTTTTTAGTGCGTAGTCTGGCCCTTGATACGAAATAGTTCCTTGGTGGATATTATGGGTGGATGCAAAGATAGATGAGTAAGTAGATTAATGAAAAGATGAATAAATGGATAGATGAGTGGATGGATGGACAGGCAGACAGATGCATGAAGATGAATATTTAGATACGTAAGGAGGCAGATGGGTCAGTATGATCGATGACTAATGGGATGAGAGGAGGCTGATGTTCCGCCACATATTTTCTGGCAATATGGATGTATGAAGTGATTGGAAGAATGGAAGCTAGGACTAAGGAAGGAGAGCTTCGCTGGCGCAGTAAGCATTTCGGTTCTACTCCAGCAGGGGACGCTGCAGAGCCACGCACACTGGCCAGTTGCGCCAAGACGAAGCTGGAGACTGCAGCGCGCGCAGCCGCAGCTGGACAGACACTGCGGTGTTCGGGGAGCGTCCTGCGCAGTCCCGCACTGCGGCAGTCACGCACTCAGCCTGCTAGGCGAGTCACCTCGGCTCTGCGCTCTCGGCGGCCTCCAAGGCCTCTAGTCTCCTTTAACTGGGAAAACCCAGGAGCCGGGAAGCTAGGGTGTAGGCTTGATCCTCCCACCCTTGAGAGCTTTGGACCTCCTGGAGTACTCGAAAGGAGATCGTTGGTAGGCTGCGACCTCTGCCTTTCTTGGGTCGGTGGGCTCGAGCTGAGGCACAGCCTCAGGGGAGGGAGGCGGTAGGAGAGAGAGACCTGGGGGCGCAGTGCTAATGCTCTCCGGCGGAGGTGGAGGGTTGGGGGCAGAACCCAGGTGAGGTTCATGAGGCATGCAAAGCCGCTTGTCCTTTCTTACACAGGGTCCTCGGACTGTTGACACGCGTCCTTCCAAGCTGATAGGCCCCGGACCCTAGGACGGATGCTTGGTGTGTGACACCTTGCTGTGAACCTCTTCCCAAGCGCTTGTTTCCTTGATGGGCCTTTGGCGCAAGGACCTCCTGACACCAAGAAGGATGGTGATGCAGGTTCTGCAGCAGCCAAGGCCCCTCCCTCAACTCCCGACACTCACTAGTGGGTGCCAGGGTCCAGGAAGCAAGTATCCCGGTAAGTGCTGCGGGTGCACCTTGTAGCCTGAGTGCCACCTAATTTTAACCTTCCTATGAGCATCAACAGAGGGGGTAGTGTGGAGTTCACCCAGTTTCAGAGGACAGACAGCCTTCGCAAAGACCCTGTGCAGGATGGCTTGGGAGATCTGGACTCAGGCCATAAAGACCTCAGGTCCTATGAAAGCTAGTTCCTTCATTCGCAGGTAGGGAAGTTGCAAAGGCAGATCTGGCTGCTTGTCTTACTTTGAACCCTAGTGTCTGGCTGTATGGTAGCTATGCCATGGGATGTGAATGAAACCGATCTCTCATTTTGAACCTAAGTTGGTCTTGTGGGTGACAGGTAGAGTCTTACCTGAAAGGATGATTTCATGGGGCTGAGGTCTTTGAAGCCGGGGATTAGACGGTCAGCCAGTATTTTTCCATTTGAGGTTCTTTGGCAGGAGACGGGATAAAAAACCTTTTGGAATCGCCGCCGTTTAGCAGAGGTTGCAGGAACGATCTGAAAAGTGTTTCTGATGTAGTTGATTTGTTGCTAGCATCTTTCTTTGTTCACGAGAAAATGCTGCGTCATGAGAAATCCAGCCTCGGGTGTATCTGTTGCATTTGGATGTTGCACCAGGCACGCTTTGTGCGCTGCCCAGGACAGATTTGATGAGGTGACCTTTGATGCTTATTTAAATGCTTCTTGTTTATTGCAGACTTGACAGCTCGGTGCAGAGGGGACATGAGAGGTGTCTCTATCCTGCCAGGAAGCAGCTGGACCACAGTGCTCCCGAGGTAGGGTCTGAACTTAAGAAGGCTGCCCTGGGTGGCGGGAGTGGGTGGGGGTGCTGGAGAGATTGCTCAGTGGTTAAGAGCACTGATTGCTCTTCCAGAGGTCCTGAGTTCAAATCCCAGCAACCACATGGTGGCTTACAGCCATCTGTAATGGGATATGATGCCTCTTCTGGTATGTCTGAAGACAACTACAGTATACTCATATAAAATAAATAAATAAATAAATATTCTGATACAAAAAAGAAAAGATGGCTGACCTTAAGAGATGCTCACAAGTTCCCAGGAATGGGATAGAATGGGAAGTAAATGGACAGAAGATGAAGGTGGCTGCATCCCTGCCCCCCAGTTTTATTCTCCTTTGGGCCACTGATGTAGATCTGATTTCTGTTGTGCCTGCTTCAGCTCTGCGTTCTCTGTAATGCGTCTTGGTGGGTTAGCAGCAGAAGGTCTGAATCAGACACGGGACAGTGTTGCACCGTATCTACCTGTCCCCAGGTCTGTCTTGGTTGGGGTTCCTCTGGCTGCAGTGAAACTCCATGACCAAAGCAGCACAGGGAGGAAAGGGTTTGTTTGGCTCACACTTCCACACCGCTGTTCATCGTCGAAGGAAGCCAGGACAAAAACCCAAACATGGCCAGGAACCTGGAGGCAGGAGCTGATGCAGAGCCATGGAGGGGTGCTGCTTACTGCCTTGTTCCCCATGGCTTACTCAGCCTGCTTCTTATAGAACCCAGGATCACCAGCCCAGGGATGGAAGCACCCACAATGGGCTGAACCCTCCCACACGAATCACTAATTTCAAACAAACAAACAAACAAACGGCCCTATAGACTTGTGTACAGTTCAGTCTTATGGAGACATTTTCTCAGCTGAGGCTCCCTCCTTTCAAATGACTCTACTCTGTGTCAAGTTGACATAAAACTATCCAGGACAAGGTCTCCTTCTCCAGAAAGCAGAACAACTAGACTGTTTTTCCTAGGGTCAGGAGCCCTCTTGTTCCACCACCTAAGAACACCTGTTCTATGTGTTCTTTTGTCTCCCGTTGATGTGTGGAAGGAATTTTTGTCGGTTTAGATGTATTTCCTAGATCCTTGTACTCAGCTGAACTGACCGCTCTAAGCTTCTGCATTTGACCGCAGGCCCTCCACCTTCTCTGGCCCTGCGTTCGTAAGTGATCAGGGGATACCCATGCCCTGGTCAATGGTAGTGCAGGCAGAGAAAATGTGGAAAGCGCTGTCCAGTGTTTAGAAGGTCCATGCCTTCCAGTGCTGGGAGGTTTCCCACACTGTGGTCTCTCAACTGTGTGTACATTGGACCTTTAGGGGACTGGAAATGCTCACGGGTACATCATGTCTGTCATTGGGGCTTTTGCTTTCTGCCCTGGGCATTAGGTTCTCCCAGATGGCCACAAGGTCATTGCCAGTCCACAGTGGTACTCTTCCACAAACCTGCTGTTGGCATTCATTCCTGTTGGGCACTACTTACGTTGAGGGTATGATTGATTGGTGGTGACTGCCCTGCCATAGACCAAACCCAATGTCCTTTTTAGTAGTTAAAGCCAACAATGGATTTGTTCTGGAAATAAGAGCCAACAGTTTTGGGATGCTTACTGACTGATAACTCTTGTGCCAACCCTATGCCCCATAACCACCATGCCCCGCTATGAGCAATGGCAAACTGGGTATTTATCAAGTTTCATGCACTTTGCAGGTGACTCCACTGTATATAGAGGCATCCTGGGAGTTGCCATATCAGGAACATTCTAGACCCACTTGTACTTTAAGTCAGATCTCTTGCCCAGTCCATTTTCTGGAGCATTGGTCCCTTGCATCCAATACAGCACCATGCATGTTGCCATGGGCTTTCAACGATGATACAAGGGCTGACTAGACACAGGATTCCTGCTGTCACTCTCTGAGTCAAAGACAGACTCAGAACTTCAGTTTCAGCATTTGAAAATTAAAAGAATAGCCAGATGTGATGGTGCACATACCTTTATTGGCAGTGCTTGGGAGACAGAGATCTCTATGAGTTTGAGGCCAGCCTGGTCAACAGAGCAAGTTCCGGGACAGCCAGGGCTACACGCAAAGAAATCCTGTTTAAAAAAATGAGAAATCAAAAAACGAAAAAAGAAAAAGAGAGAAAAGAAAAGAAAGGAGCGGGGTTGGAGAGATGGCTCAGTGGTTAAGGGCACTGACTGCTTTTCCAGAGGTCCTGAGTTCAATTCCCAGCAACCACATGGGGGCTCACAACCATCTGTCATGGGATCCTATGCCTTCTTTTGGTGTATACTCATATACATAAAATAAATAAACCTTTAAAAAGAAAAAGAAAAGGGGGAGGAAAAGCAAGGCAATGACAGAGACAGAAATAACTTCTGCTCCACTTGAGCTAATGTGCCTGTCCCAACCCCTTATGCCTCCCAGTAGCTCTGCCCAGGGAATCTTCTTTGGTTACCCTTGGCCATGAGGCTTTATGGGGTCTTTGCAGGGGAGCTATGCTCGGCTAGGTTCTTCCCTGGGACTCACCCCTGCAGGCCTCTGGTATCTGCATCTCTTCTGGGCCTCACGTCTGTTCCTGCATGTGCACCTGCATTTAGAAGCCGGCCACGGGCTGTGAGTGCTCTGGTCATCCACAATGCAGGCAGAGGAGTTGCTGAAAGCCATTTCCCGTGTTTGAAGGGTCCACTCCTCCCTCTCAAATGCTGGTGCTTTCACACACTCCTGCTGACATTTCAGCCTTCCCACAGGACATGGACCGCTGCGCAAGAGTCACCTTAGTTTTGTTCTACTTTGTTTTATTTTGTTTATTTTGAGACAGGGTCTCACTAGGTGGGTCTCTCTGGCCTACCTCTGTCTCCCAAGTGCTGAGATTAAAAGAGACGTGTGCTGGGGCTGGAGAGATGGCTCAGCAGTTCAAAGCACTTAGCCGCTCTTCCAGAGGGTCCTAAGTTCAGTTTCCAGCAACCACATGGTTGTTGCACATGACTGTCTATAAGGGGAACTGATGCCCTCTTCTGGAGTTTGGGTGTACATGCAGCAGAGCACTCATACATTAAGTAAACAAATACATTTATATTTTGGCTTGAGCTTTCTCAGCTTGGCTCCCTGCTATCAGAGACCACGGTTTTGACATTTTAGGATCTAGGAAGGCCAAGGTGAATTACACACAATGGGTGATATGTTCTCACCACTACAAGGTTTTTTAAAAGTAGCTATCTTTTTGTGTCTCTTTTCTTGAAATGGACTCTCTTTGGAGTCCTCTAACTTGCTTTGTGGCCCAGGCTGGCCTTGAACTCACAGAGAGTCTCCTGCCTCTGCCTCTAGAGTGGCTGGGATTAAAAGTGTGCACCATCACCACGCCTGGCAGAAGCGATCTTTTGGAGTTGGCGTACGTGCCTGAGTGGGCCTTTGAAGAAAGTCGATTCAGTGGACAAAGGAGGCTTGTGGGAGAAGGACTGGGAGGGACTCTGAGGTTGAAGTGCAGGCCACTAATGACAGTGTACAGGAAGGCTGCTGGACCTCCGGAGGGGCCTTAGTGGGAGGAGCCCTAAGAGGAGACCTCTGAGCTGTCTCTGCCATTTCTATGGCTGCTCGGTTGTCCTGTGGGGAGCTGTTTTAGACTCACGGACTGTGTTCATGTTCACTCTCTGTCCGTCATTAATTAGGAGCGTACTCCCCAGCATCGGTGTGGAAAGACCATAGACCATGACCATCTCCCCGTGATCGCCTGCAGGGGCATTATCCAGGTAAGCTACTACTGCTGGACCGCTGGGTCAGAATATACAATCTGGAATGAAAATTATAAGCTGCTGGCCTTGCCTGATTTTCCACCTTAGGCTATGGTGGTGGTATCCCTGGGTGTGCAGGAAGAGCAAGGTTGCTGGCACACTGCATGCCTCCAGACCTTATTGCCATCGGCTCAGCGTCAAGGAGCACCTTTTTACTTCGGTAGGTATGCAGAGGGAAGGGCCTTGACTCTGGAGACTTGGGGACCAAAGTTAGAGACTAGCTAGTTCTGCCGCTCCCCTTAGAGCCACAGAATGCCATGTGGCACCGAGGTCCTTGCTCTCACAAATCAGCACTCGGGAAACCAGCAATGTTAAACACGCAGGGTTGTCTCTTCAAAGGGAGAGACATATATCCTGGTTTCCTCCCAGAAGGCTGGGAGCGGAGGTGTTTAATATTCTGGCGAACTTTGTGCTTGCTATCTGTATGACCAAGACCAGATCCTCCCCTAGAACCTTAGGATATCATATAGAATCAGTCAGCTAGGTGGTGGTGGTGCATGCCTTTACTTCCAGTATTCTGGTGGCAAAGGCGGGTGGATCTCAGCATTTAACCCCTAAACCCTTAAGATGTCATATGTAATCAGTCACCTGGGTGGTGGTGGTGCATGCCTTTATTTCCAGGACTTGGGTGGCAAAGGCGGGTGGGTCTCTGAGTTCGAGGCCAGCCTGGTCTACAGAGTGAGTCCAGGTCAGCCAGGACTACACAGAGAAACCTTCTGTCTCAAAAAACAATAAATAAATAAATTATTTTTAAAAAAGATGTCATGTGTAGTCAATTATCTTTATGGAAAAACGTCATGGCTTAAGCTTTATTATTATGTTAAACTACCTGGTATCGGATTCTTGAAGTTTGAACCAACACTTAGCCGGGCGGTGGTGGCGCACGCCTTTAATCCCAGCACTTGGGAGGCAGAGGCAGGCGAATCTTTGAGTTAGAGGCCAGCCTGGTCTACCGAGTGAGTCCAGGACAGCCAGGATTACACAGAGAAACCCTGTCTCAAACATAAAATTAAGTAAAATAAAGTAATAAAAATATTAGAATCAACACTGGCTACTGAGTCATGTTGAGCCAGATTGCCTTTTTACCTTACTTGGGTTATCACCCTGGCTGTTTGAGGTGCCTGCAGGGACCCCCACAATGGCGACCAAGATGAGGGGCTCCAGTCTTGGAGAAGGTAAGAGAATTTTTCTTTAAATAGAATCAAGGTCACCCAGGAGCCGTGCGTGCCCTCACTCAGGAGGTCACAGGTAAGTGGAAAGATAAAATAAGCTTGGGTTCTTCCCAGTCCCAAGACAAAGCATTTTTTACAATTACTGAGCTGTTGGTTAAGATCCAGAGGAGGGAAATAGTTAGAGCAACAGAGCTGCAGCTCTGTACAAGTGTCAGTTAGATTCAGTCCTTGGCTTCCTGAACAAGAAACAATTGATGTTGAAAATTGGAAATGTAGCCAGGTGGTGGTGACGGTCTATAGAGAAAGTGCCAGGACTACCAGGGCTAAAAAACAAAAAGAGAAAAGAAAAACAAAAAAGAAAATTGGAAATGCATAGGAGCCAGCTTCAACTGGGCCCCAGAAAGATGAGATAAAATGCGTGCCAATTATCTTGCTAGCTGGAGTTGCGCATTGTCCTGTGTGTCTTGAAGTCTCTCGGGAGGGAGGATCATTAAAATAAGGCTTTTGTTTTCTCTGCAGGCTGCAGTGGACTTCAACGAGGACTCCTGGCGGTGCTCTGCAGGGGCCTCCTGGAGGATGACCAGCCAGGATTGTTCAGGACTTTCATTGTCTTGGTCACTTTGCTTCATTGTCTTCATTGTCTCCGTCTGTCCAGTCGTCTGTCCAATCACAGCCTTAGCAAAATAAGCAATTTTATCTTGTCTTTTCCATAAAAAAAAAAAAAAATGGACTTCAAATCTTTTAGGTGCCCAGAGACCAAACCCCACCCAGATTTCTTTGTATTTATGATTACTAAAACTTCATGTCTTAAATTCATATCTTTCTACAACAGGAAAAATTTTTTAACTAGCAATGTGATCAAACTTAACACGGATTTTAAAAAAAATAGGGGAAAATTGGAACCAAGAAGGAATATTTCTTATGGATAATATGGTGGCCAAGGACTGAAAAGCAGAATTGTAGGAGTTAGATTATTTGAAAGTTTTCACCTAACATTATTTTTGGTACAACCTGAGAACATGCGGAATGTAGTTAAGAACTAGAACTTTCCAGAGAGTCCTTCTTCCATGGAAATGTTATACTTTGATTGCTGTTCACATGTTTGTTCTGCTTGCAGTGTCAGCTGGACATGTTCTTTCATGCTCTCGTGGGACAACCCAGTTGATTCCCACTTCAGGATGGTCTGTGATTGTTCCTTAGGTACTCTGGAATCTCCTGTTAACCTGATAGGAGAGTCGTCGTCATAGTCATCGCTGCTGCAGTCGTTGCCGCTGCCCCCTCCTCCTCCTCCTTCTTCTTCCTCTTCTTCTCCTTCTCCTCCTCCTCCTCTTCCTCCTTTAAAGATTTATTTATTATATGTAAGTACACTGTAGCTGTCTTCAGACACACCAGAAGAGGGTGTCAGAAATCATTACAGATGGTTGTGAGCCACCATGTGGTTGCTGGGATTTGAACTCAGGACCTTCAGAAGAGAGCAGTCAGTGTTCTTAATCGCTGAGCCATCTTTCCAGTCCCCAGGAGAGTCTCCTTCTTCTTCTTTTTATAAGACTTATTTTATTTATTTTATGCATATGAGTACACACTGTAGCTGTACAGATAGTTGTGGTACATCTGGTTGTTGGCAATTGACTTTTTTTTAGGAACTCTGCTAGTTCTGGTCAATCCTGCTGCTCACTCCAGTTGGCCCTGCTCTCTCCAGTTGACCCCGCTCGCTCAGTCCCTGCTCGCTCCAGCCCAAAGATTTATTGATTATTATAAATAAGTACACTGTAGCTGTCTTCAGACATACCAGAAGAGGATGTCAGATCTCATGACGTCTGATAATCTCATGACGTATGGTTGTGAGCCACCATGTGGTTGCTGGGATTTGAACTCAGGACCTTTGGAAGAGCATTCGGTGCTTTTACCCACTGAGCCATCTCACCAGCCCCAGGAGAGTCTTTTTGAACTCAAAATTCAAATTGCCCTAAATGTTAAAGATACCAAATCTTACATAAATAGCTTTAGGCTGAACTCTTTCAAAGTTAATGTGAATTAAGCCCGCTTTGCTTGTGGTTTAGTTTTGTGCTTGCCCTTGGTCTGACATAAAGGAGCAGACTCTTGACAAGGGAAGAAGTTAGGGGAGGCTTAAGAGCTCATGTCACACAGTATTCCAAGCTTCTAGTGCATATTAGTAGTGACTGATTCTCACGTTAGTGTGACATCTAAAACTAGAGCATTCTGTGTCTGAGTCCTTCTCTTCAGTCAGGTGTATAGAGACCTATGCTCCATGTATACTGCGGGCATACATGATGCCTCTCCCTAATTAGACAGCAGTAGAAAACAGCCCCAAGTGTGGCATAGGGTCATGGGGGCTCCAGGAAAATACTGTTCTGTCATATCTTCAACTTGACTTTGTCAAATAGCTTTTCACACATTTCTTTCTAGGACTCCCATTACAACTAAAAACTGATAATAGACCTGCTGATACTAGCAAACACTTAAAAAATTTCTTTTTGAAGTTTATGGAATATTAATCATGTTACTGAACTCCCTTACAATGGACAGTGTCAAACTATTGTAAAACAACACAGTCCAATACTTAAATTACAAATTTGAATTCCCACATCCTATGCTACATTTAGCTAGGCTAACTTTACATTGTTTTCACTTTAAAAGATAGTGCTTTTTCTGCTTCTAAAAGCATTTTGCCCAAGGAGACACTACCTAAAGTATATATATATATATATATATA
>NW_022196897.1:144367290-144385123 GCF_008632895.1 Mastomys coucha
ATATATATATTTTTTTTTTTAAAAAAACCTAACAACTAATCAATGAAAAGTGCCCGATGTCCTGACATCGAGGCGAGGTTATGCTTATGTCTTGCAGAAAATTAAATGAAGTCCCAGGTGGCTCCTGCTGTGACATATCGGACAAAGACTGCATCTCAGACACCACCAGACAAGCGAGGGGTCAAAGCTAGACCACAAACCCATCAAGAGAAGATGTCCCAAGAGGAAGGGGAAGAAGAGGAAACCATTGACTCGGAGAGACAAACTAGTCAAGCCAAGACTTTGGGGAAGCAACAAGGACATGGTACTGCTGACCCCAAAATGGTGCTGTTGTGTTTATTGACTTTATTACATGTTGTTTCTCAGCCTGTCAGTGCAGAATCCAAATGCCTTTTGTCGGGAGGGATAAAGGGCGCACCTGTAATAGGACACAGTATAACATTGTTTTGCTGTGTTAATCATTGTTTTTATCCTTTGGGACCAATTGTCCAGACAAAAGAAGAGCATACAAACATTTAGACACGTGAATGGATAGCAATTTGGTTAGACTAACTGAGCCATTCAAATGTAATAGTACAGATTGTAGCTCAATGCAGAACTCTTTAGAAAGCTCTGATGGAGGAAATTATAGTTGTACAGAGATGAAAAAGGGACTAAATGATGTATTGCTTGCTGAGCTTCAACCAACACCAGCTACTGAGTAATGTTGAATCGGACTGCCTTCTTGCCTCCTGGGAATCATTAGTCTGCTGGCCTTGGTGGAGGAAGTATGCCACTGAGGGAGGGGAGGGCTCTGAGAGTCTAAAAGCCTCGCCTTGCTTCAGGTTTAGTCTCTGCTGTAAGCTTGAACTTCAAGGTGTGATTGCTCAGTTTCATGCCTCTGCCGCCACGCCTGCTGCGGTGCTCTCATGCCTTCCTGCCATAATGAACTCATCTCTTTTCTGGAACCACGAGTCAAAATAAACACTGCCTTCCTTAAATTGCCTTTGGTCACGTGTTTTATCGAGACCTACGACAGGCGGTGAAAGACTGTCAGAAAGCAGAGTGAGGGTTTCTAAAGTCAGCACTCAGTAAGGGACACCTCTTTCCAACTCAGCCTTTAGTTTACTCCCTGAATGATCCTCATCCCTGGCCCAGCCTCTCCCAGTGTCCCTGCTGCTCTTAGCTTCTGGTATCCTGTATGACCCTCAGCCAGCAGAGGACATGGGTGAGGCTCCCATTTCTCTTCAGCCTAACCTTCCCCTTGCCCTTGTGCAGTGTCCATGGGCACTCCAGCCCCCAGCCACTGTGTCTAGTCCTGAATGTGTCCTTTCCCTGTGTCGTCCACTGGGCAGCTAGCTCAGCAATGTCACCTCCTCCAGGAAGAGCACTCCCTCTGCCCCTCCCTTACCACTTAATGCAGCCAGTTCTAGGACTTAGCCAAGCAAACAAACCAAAGAACAGATCTCTCTTTCTTAGGACTGACCTTGCAGAGGACAAGAGCAGAAGATTGACCGAAGAACGTTCCATGGTGCTGGAGAAGGACAAGGAGAAAGTTACAGAGTAGGGAGACAGGCTAGGAAGTCCAGAGGAGTGGCACTTTGCGCTCAGTAGACCGAAAATCACCTAGGTGATGGGATATGCATAAGTGGGGCTCTTACCTCTGGTATCACTCCAGCCCATTTAAGTTTCGTCACAGCGTTGACCAGGATGGAAAGGAGCTCTCTTCATGGATACCAAACACAGTGATCTAGGAAGGCCACAGTGTCTGTGGCCTTAGGAGTCATTCCTGGTAGTAAACGTCTGCCAGCCATTGAGGTAAAGATGGCAGCTGGGCCTGGTCAGGGTTTGCAGAAAGCACCAGGTTGGGTATATCTGCAGCCAAGCTCTCCACTGGCCAACTCCACTTCTCCTTTACCCTGACCATAGCACAAGCACCCAAGGGCAGCCATTAATAGGCCTAAGTCACGACCTTGGTTCAAGACCAATGGTAGTGTTGAGCAGAACTGGAGATTCCTTTTTGGGGAGCTCCACTGTGTCAAGAGTTCTAGTGAGTGATGGGTTACAGGAAGAGAAACATGAAGGAGGAAAGAGAAACCAGGTCTCAACAGCTGCACCTAAGAATTCAGAGCCCTGAACTCTTGTTTCGGGTAAGGGGCTAGTGTAGTGTCTCAGAGTCTTACAGGCAGAAAATGATAGTCCAGTTTCTAAATCACATCTTGGTAGTATAATGCATTGTAGTTAGCTCACCACATAAAGTTGTAGTATCAGGGGCTTCAGAGACGGCTCAGTGGTTAAGAGCTACAAGTGTGTGCCTGGTTTGCTTTCTAGCAAGCACATGGCAACTTACAACTGTCTGTAAGGGGATCCTATGGCCTCTTCTGACCTTTAAGGACACCAGGCATGCACAAGGAACACACATACATGCAGGCAAAACACTCACACATAATCAATCACTAAGTGAATAAATAAATAAATAAATAAATAAATAAACAAATAAATCTTTACAAAAAGTTATCATTTCAACCCACAAAACCTTACTGTGGGCAATACCCATAAGGCCCAGGGTGTGGTCTTCTGTGATTTACTATAAAGTGTGGTCATGCATTGCAGATTCCTGTCTCTTTTCATTTGGCTACAGTGAGTCTCTTTTCATTTTGCTCCCAGACATACCAGCAGAGTGCCTACCACCTGGAGGGTCTCCATTAGCACACAAGGATGAGGAATAAAGCTGTTGGTGTCCTTTGGCAATGTGTAACACGAAAAGCTCATGCAGTCCCCTGTGCCTCTGTGCTGACACCTACCACATCTCCAGGGTTCTTGCTCCAGCTTTCACCTAGAAGCCACCTAGTGAAAGCATACTGGCCTGTCAACTTCTAATGTAACTTAACTGCTGTGGGGCCCAGGGCATCTTCTTTTGCCTCTCTGAACCTCGGTTTTCAGCTATGTAAGATTGACCACAAATAAGCTCTTGCCTTAAATAGTAAAGACTGAATGGGATGATGTGTGTGAAATACTCAGCACCTGGTGCTGAGTACTCAATAAATGTCAGCTATTTTTGTCCAATGAGCATGTCCAATGAGAGGATTGATGGCTAAGATGAATAACAAATACAAAATGCCACCACAATCGCCTCCTCCGTTAAGGTGACATCACATCTCTTCTGGTCTGCTAATCTGCGGGCATCTCAGTAGGGCAGCTGCTAGTCATCACTGATGCTAGATTGAACTTGCACTAAATGCCATGAATGGTATTAGCCGATACATGCAATCATCTCATTTAATCCCCATAACCCAGTGAGGTAGATTTAATTGATACCTTTTTACAACCCAGGAAGCCAAGGCATAGAGAAACAGAGAGACCCACTTCATGCCCAGTGAGTGGCTCAGGCAGCTCTTGCTTTTTCAGTATGCGCAGTATGGAAGCCTGATCATAAGAGTCAGGGCACACATGCCCATTGGGTTCTGGGTTTCTATGGGAAATTGGAGTTTGGGACACTTCACTGGTCTTTCCAGCTGCTCAGATAGCTGTCATGGTGTCACCCAGGCTCTCTGATGTATTCCGCATCTGAGCTAACAACTGTGCTGGCTGAACTTGTGGCCCAGACACGCCCAGGGACAATAACCTTATTTCAGCTGGTACCTGACCAGCAGGTGCCCTGGATTTATCCTAGGTGTCTAAAGACTGAAGAAACTCCAAAAAGATGTTACCAAGGTGGCTCAAGAAGGACCTTAATCCTACCAGGAAGTTGTGGCCTAGTACCAGAGACTCTTGTGAGGCAGCTCTTGGGACACGCTATGGTAGAGTCCAGTCAGGAGAATGGAGTGGAAGCCCAGTCCTCCACTGACCAATAGATACCTTAGTGTAGCATAGGTCTTTAGTCTCAACAGTCAGAATTCAGCCCTCAGAGGCAGGTGGATCTCTATGAGTTACAGGCCAGCTAAGGCTATGTAGAGACTATCCCCCACCCCCTGAAAGACACCAGTTTCTAGATTGAGAATAGAGTTAAGTTGGTGGATAAGAAAGCCTATATCTAGCCAGACATGATGGTCTGAGCCTTTAATTGCAGCATTCTAGAAACAGGGAGGCAGGTCTCTGTGAGTTCAAGGCCAGTCTATTTACATAGTGAGTTCCAGGCCACCCAGGTCTGTATACGTTCCATTGGTTCACCGTGTTTTGGGCGTGGGATGGAGCTCTAAACAGAGCAGATGGGGATTCTTAAGGAGCTGTGCTCTTAGGCTGGGTTATTGCTCATTGGAGGAGCATTTGTCTAATCTGGGCAAGGCCCTGGGTTCAAGCCCCAGGGTCATGCACAAACACAAGCTGACAGATTAGTCAAACTGTACCCGTGAAAGAAACAATGTGAGCCTCACACTCCATTTAAAACTGTCCTAGGAGTCACATTAAAGAAGTGGGGGGAAACAGAAGAATTTCAAAAATGTATTTTAGCTGACGGAATGACAATGGTCATTTTAGCACATAATCAACATTAAGAATTTTTGAGGTGAGTCAGGTATGGTAGTGCACACCTGAAATTCCAGCACTTGGGAGGTAGAGGCAGGAAGCTTGTCACAGGGGAGACCAGCTTGGACTACAGTGGCAAAAAACTATTGTTTTTTTCAATGGCGTTTTTATTTTCAGATAGCCTTTCTCTGCAGTTTGGGATGGCCCTACGATTGAAGTCCTTCCGCCTTAGCCTCCTGAGTGCGGGAATTACCGGCATGCCCCCCCTACCTGCCTTAATGAGATTTTCCCCAAACTTCCTTGAAATTTGGTATGTATTTTACAGTACATCTTCATTGCATTTTTTTTTATTACTTTTTAAAGATTTTTTTAAATGTTTATGTGTGCATATGTGTGTGTGTTTATGTGCCTTATGTGCATGTAGGTACCTGAGGATGCCAGATAAGGAGGGTACTGGATCACCAGAACTAAAATTATAGGTGATTGTGGGCCACCTAATGTGGCTCTTGGGAACTGAACCTGGTTTTACTGTTGTTGTTTGCTTTTGTGTTTGTTTTTATTGGTTTTTTTTTTTTTTTTTTTTTTTTTTTTTTTTTTTTTTTTTTTTTTTTTTTTCCGAGACAGGGTTTCTCTGTGTAGCCTTGGCTGTCCTGGAACTCACTCTGTAGACCAAGCTGGCTTTGAACTCAGAAATCTGCCTACCTCTGCCTTTTGTTTGTTTTTATAGCAGTAGGTATATTTAACTGCAGAGACAGCTCTCCAGCCCCTGCCCCTCCCCCATTTAAACTAGGTATGTTAAAATGTCCACTGGTCACATGTGGCCACCTTATCAGACATAATGACCTAGAGGATAAGAAGTCCAAGAACTATGGAAAAAACCATATTTGGGGATGCTTGCTTTGCAGGGGGGCTGTTGTGTCTTGTAGGTGCTTACAGAAGCTGCGGTACCCAGGGTTCCCTATTCTCCTGTACCCTTCACTTCTGTCTTGGCATAGAGGAACCAGCTACATATCAGGTTTTTCTTATGGACAGCACCCTCAATGGTTTGTATATGCTCGGCTGAGGCGTGTCACTGTGGGTATGGCTATAACACCCTCATCCTAGCTGCCTGGAAGCCAGTATTCTGCTAGCAACCTTCAGATGAAGATGTAGAACTGTCAGCTCCTTCTACCTGGAAACTGCCATGCTCCCACCTTGATGACAATGGACTGAACCTCTGAACCTGTAAGCCAGCCCCAGTAAAATGTTGTCCTTATAAGAGTTGCCTTGGTTGTGGTGTCTGTTCACAGCAGTAAAACCCTAATGAAGACAGTCCCCCTCCCCCCTCAAGCATATGTAGCATACTGGAGTTAACTTCAGTAAGTCAGAGTTTGTCTCCTCCGACAGTCACTAGTCACTTAAGAGCACTTCCAAGCGCCACCTACTATGAGCTAAGCACAGGAAGCACACATCTGTGCGAGCATATACATCGTCACCCCTCAGGATGCATTGGGTTGGTTCTAGGACTTCAGATGATACCAAGGACCACAGAGCTTATGTCCTTCTATAAAGTGATATAGGATCATGTGTAACTGTGCTGTTGTAGTTTGAATAAAAATGTCAGAGGATCATACGTTTGAATGCTTGGTCATCAGGGAGTAGCACTACTTGAGAGAGGTGTTATGGTTTGTATATGCTTGGCCCAGGGAATGGTACTATTTGGAGGTGTGGCCTTGTTGGAGTCGTGTGTCACTGTGGGCATGGGCTTTAATACCCTAATTCTAGCTACCTGGAAGTCAGTTCTTCTACTAGCACCCTTCAGATGCAGATGTTGAATTCTCAGCTCTTTCTGCACCATGCCTGCCTGGATGTTGCCATGCTCCTGCCTTGACAACAATGGACAGAGGAACCTCTGAACCTGTAAGCCAGACCCAATTAAAAGTTGTCCTTCTAAGAGTTGCCTCTGTCATGGTGTCTGTTTACAGCAGTAAAACCCTAACTGAAACAAGAGGAGTTAGGAGGTGTGGCCTTGTCAAAGGAAGCATGCAATTTGGGGTGGGCTTTGGGTTTCAAAAGCTCAAGCCAGGTCCAGTGACTTTCTCTCCCTGCTGCCTACTGATCTGGATTTAGAACTCCCAGCTGCTTCTCCAGCACCATGGCTGCCTGTGTGATACCATGCTCTCACCACGATGAACATGAACTAAACCTCTGAAACTGAAGTCAAGCCCCAGTTAAATGCTTGGTTTTGTTTTTGTTTTTTGTTTTGTTTTTGTTTTAAAGTAGGAGCTGCCTTGGTCATGATGTCTTTTCCTAGTAAGGTAGTAAGACTAAGACAATCGTATAAGGGTGTCCTCCTGTACATATCTCTTGACTACTCATATCATGTAATGTAATGCAAACATTATGTACTGCAGGGAATAATGACAAGGAAAATGCTCTTTGTCTTCATACTAGGTATGCCTTAGTACTTCTTCTGTTACTGTAGTAAAATATCTTGACAGGGGCCAATGAGATATCTTGGGGGAGGGGTTGAGATACTTGTTGCTAAGCGTGATGACCTGAATTTAATTCCTGGAACCCACACAGTAGAAGAAGAGAACTAGCTTCCAAAAGATGCCTTCTGACCTCCACTTGCACTG
Source organism: Mastomys coucha (assembly GCF_008632895.1). Lineage (NCBI taxonomy): Eukaryota > Metazoa > Chordata > Mammalia > Rodentia > Muridae > Mastomys > Mastomys coucha. Next base: position 144,374,352 of record NW_022196897.1, read on the forward strand.
TGTGTGTGTGTGTGTGTGTGTGTGTGTTGAAAATAAATAAACATACAAATTTTTAAGTACCTAGAGGAATGGTTTATCTTGGCTTATGGTTCAAGGGTACAACAGTTCATCATGAAGAGCAAGTCAAGACAGCTGGTCACACTGTCCAAAGTCAGTGTGGTGGTTTGAACAAGAATGGCTCCAATTAGCTCATATGTTTGAATACTTGGTCCAGTTGGTAGACATGTTTGGGAAGGGTTAGGAGGTATGGCCTAGTCAGAGAAGGTGTGTTCCTGGGGGTAGGTGTTTTAGTCACTCTCTATTCCATTACTGTGAAGAGACACCATGACAAAGTCAATGATTATAAGAGAGGACATTTAATTGGGTGCTTGCTTACAGTTTCAGAGAGGTAGTCCATTGTCATCATGGCAGGAAACATGGCAACATGCAGGCAGACTATCAAGCAGTGGCTGAGAATACATTCTGATTTGTAGGCAGAGAATGAGAGAGAGAAAGAGAGAGAGATCGGGGAGAAAGGGAGGGAGGGAAAGAGGGAAGGAGAGGCAGAGGGAGGGGAAGAGGGAGAGGGACAGAGACAGAGACAGAGACAGAGACAGAGACAGAGAGAGACTCTGGCCTTGGCATGGGGTTTTGAAACCTCAAAGCCCACCCCCAGTGACACACTTCCTCCAACAAGGCTACATCTCTTAATCTTTCTAATCCTTTCAAATAGTGTCACTCCCCTCCCTGGGGACTAAACATCCAAATATCTGAGCCAATAGGACCCATTCTTATTTACACCAGCACAGTAGGCATTCTTATTTACACCAGCACAGTAGGCTTTCAGGATGCCAAGAACTCATGGCATTCTCAGTGTGTCCTCTCCTCTTGTTTGGGGACCAAGATGTGAGCTCTGGACTTTCCCTGCCTCCATGCCTTTGTTCTGTCATCCTGGACTCGGAATCTGTGAAGCCAAAAGCCCAATTAAATGCTTTCCTTTATGAGTTGCCTTGGTCCTGCTGTTTTATCACAGACATAGAAAAGCAACTAAGACAGTCAGAAAGAAGAGAGCGAGGAACGCAGGAACTTACTAAATGTCTTCCTTTTTATCCAGTCCAGATTCCAGGGTGTGGAATGGTGCAGTCTGCATTTGGGTGGGTCTTCCAACCTTAATTAACTCAACCAGCAGAATCCTTTACAAACCTGGCCAGAAGCTCAACTGAGCAACAGTCTCTTACAGGTGTGCTTGGAGGCTTGCTGTGTAGATGGCAGAGTCTGTCAAGCTGACAACCAACTTTAAGCATCTGGTGCAGCATCATAGACTAAACCGCATAGTCTGTGAATAAGACTCAAAGTGAAAAATGCTCAAGTGGGGGCTCGAGAGATGGCTCAGAGGTTAAGAGCACTGACTGCTCTCTCAGAAGTCCTAAGCTTAAATCCCAGCAACCACATGGTGGCTCACAACCATCTGTAATGTGATCCAATGCCCTCTTCTGGTGTGCATAAAGACGATATAGTCATATGTATTAAAAAATAAATTGTGAAATTATTTTTAAAAAAAATTAAAAAAGCCCAAGTGGGATCTAGAGAAAGGCTGATCGCGTTGGAATGTCAGGAGGCTACAGCAGGGTGTACCCACATGCCATGTCATTCACGCACACTTGGCCTAGAACTCAGCAAGTAGAAAATTCAAATTCTGATTTTTGGAACTCTTTAGAACTTTTTTTCAGTTATTTTCCATTTTATCCCCAGGATCTTGGTCTGGGTTCTTGGTTCCCAGTCTTTGTGATCTTCATTGAAAGAATTCTACCAAGGCACTCACACCATAGTGTAAAAGGTAGAATTTATTGAGGAGTAATATGGACTGATCTCACAGGATGAGAGTGGATGATGACCAAATGGACTACTGTTGAGATCAACATTTTAGATTTATACTGTGTCTAACCTCTGTAGAACAGTCACAAGATTGACAGACTTATTTGGCCTGACTCTCCCAGGAAGGATAGTTTTTGGTATGTCTTTGTTCTGGGAGCCAGGTTTAGATAGTTGCCATTGCGACCTGCCAAGCAGTTCAGGATGTCATGATGCCCACCACCACTCTTACCCCTAAGGGCCCGACTGTCTCAGTGTCAGGGATAGGCCCCAGATCCTGTCCTTTGGAACAGTCAAGAGAGCCCTGCAATTCTAGCCTCTGGCTTTCCAGACTGATGATTATTAGGGGCAGGAGTCGAGCTTCATTGCCCTTCAAGCCTGCTAATATCTAACTAGTTTCCTATCAGCTTGACACTGGTTGAATCAACAGACAGAGAATGCATGGCCATAACCTGCCAATTGCTGTCTTGTCAAGGTAAGGGAGTTACCTGCTGGGGCTGGTTCCTGGTGGCTCAATAGATAAAGGCTTAAACCACAAAGCCCCAATTCGTAAGCTCTACTTCTAGAATTCCCACATAGTATTTGTGTGGGAATACTAGAGTGTCCCAAAAGAGTGTCTTGTGACCAGCATATTCACCATGGCTTACATTCACTTGCACACACACACACACACACACACACACACACACACACACACAATGTAAAAACTTAAATAATTAACTACCAACAAAGAAATGATTAAAAGACTTAGGAAACATAATGGAAGAGAAAGGGAAGTGGTGAAACTAGTTAGGGACCCCTGACCTCTGGCACAAGGGAAACAGGTTTAACGTGACCACAAGGTTTGTTTGTTACAGCATCAAGGACATAAGCATGTGGGACATGAGCCTGAAGTGTAGTAAGAGTACTGGATTCAGAGCCATGAAAGTCTGTCCAACCCAGCAGGGTGGCCTGGGTGACAAGCTTTCAACCTCTTTGCCTCACATTTATCACCTTTAGAGGGTTTGTGGTGACGCTTGCACAGGTTGATGTGAACCAAAGTTCTCTGGGAAAGTCACACCTATGTCGAAGGTTCTGGAGACTGACTGACTAACCGGAACTTCTGCGACTGTAGAAAGTCTGAATGTTGCAGATCAAGGACCAACATTATTGCAGATGTTCAAGTTCCATTTACAGTGCTACATCACCTGCCTCTGTATCTGAACCAGCATCCCTTTGACTGTCAGGTAAAGCCTTTGGAGTGCATTAACTCAGCAGACTGCTAACTTCCATCAATCTCAACGCTCAGGGTGTTGCCAGGTCACATCTAAAGTCTGTAACAGAAGTGTCCCTGTTTTGCTGTCACCTGTCTATCTGATGTCCTCACCAGTGGATCTGGTTTACACACTAACTCACTTTTTTCCCCCTTCTGTAACTATTTTTTTTTTTTTAAATGAGTCCATGTGGTGGAGGTACACGCTTGGAATCCCAGTGCTCAGAAGGCAGTGGCAGATGGGTCTCTGAGTTCAAGGCCAACCTGGTCTACAGAGTGAGTTCTAGGACAGCCAGGACATAGAGAGAAAACCCTGCCTCAAAAAGTAAAATACAACAAACAAACAAACAAACAAACAATGCTCTCAAAGGGGGAGCATATAATTTGGAACAATTCAAGTTGCAATCACTCAGATTTGGCTCAGAATAAATTCTCTTTTTATTCTCTTTGGGTGAAAGCTGTGCTGATGTAACATCAGTCCTAGCATGAGAAAGCCTTAATCTGTGGATAGCCGGTCCACTGGGGAACTCTGGAGCTGTGTTGTTATCTGTCGAGGCTTCTGTTGCATGTTAACATGATGGCCCCAGAACTTGAGAGGTTTCGAGAATCCTCTCCTTGTTTTCCTGCTTTATTTTATTCTGTGGTGGGGATCCTTCCCAGGCTGTGTGTAAATCAGGCAAGCATGATACTCCTGAGCTCCAGCCCCAGCCTCTTTGTACTTTTTGAGACAAGGGCTCATTATGTTGTTCAGGCTGGACTTGAACCCATTTTGTGTCCCAGTCAGGACTTGAACTTGAGATCCTCCTGCTTTAGGCTCTCAAGTGTTGTGCTGTGAGGCCCGGCTCCCCTTAATAAATGACTTATTCATTTATTTTGAGACTTTTCATTATGTAATCTTGGCTACCTTGACACCTGTTATATATCCAAGCTGGTCTTGAACTCACCAAGAGCAGTCTGCCCTCTGCCTCCATAGTACTAGGATTACAGACATGCCCAACCTCACCCAGGATGCTTGTTCTATTTTTATTAAAGGATTTGAAATAGGGGCTGGAGAGACTGCTCGGTGGTTAATAGCCTGTTCTGTTCTTTCTAACACACACACACACACATACACACACACACACACACACACACACACACACTAGCACACACACAAATAAAATAAATATTTAAAATTAGTAGTAAATATTTAAACTATGCAACCAGCAAACTTATTTGAACACTCTTGTACCATTTATTTATTTGTGTGCATGTGTGTTTCATGGTGCACACACAGAAATCAGAGGATAACTTCCAGGTGTTGGTTCTTTCTTTCCTGCATGTGGGTCCTCAGAATCAAATTCAGGGGTCAAGTTTGACAGCACGTGCCCTTGGGAACCAAACCATCTTACCTGCATAGTAAACTTGATTAAACAAACAAACGAGCAGGAAATCTGATCAGTAGGGTAGGTTAATGCCCAGGGACTATTATATTAATTTAATAATGACAGAAAAAGCACTAATGCCTAGGGATCATTATATTAATTAAATAGTGACAGGAAAGGCACATCAGCTGCAAGAAGCAGTCCTGAGATGAAGTCTCTTTGGTGTCTTGCCATTGAGCTCCCCCATCACAGACCATGCAAAAACATGGGCCACCACCAGGAAGGCCACCTGCTAGCCTTAGCCTATCATAGATGGCTCCTGACAGTCAATCATTCATTTTTCAGTCATTCTACGTTTATCACTTAGATTTGTTTTTACAGTCATAGAACAAGGAGCTCAGCAGTGGGGCATTTACCTAGGGGAGTGGGAAAGGCCCTGGATTCAATCCCTAGTCCTGCAAATAATAAAAATTAGCAAAAAACCCAAACAAACAAAAATGAGGAAATAGAGGAACACACTTAACCACATCATGAACTTTCTAGTCCAAGATTGGTGCCATTCTTCCGTTGATGGCCTCCAGTGTTGACTTTGTCTCTGTTTCCCACCAGTAGGCAGGATAACAGGGGGGCTGTGAGCAGAGCACCCATCCCATCTCCTTTTCATGCATCAAGACCAATGAGAGAACCTCAGAGTTGTGAAGTCTCAAAGAAGCCTCAAGGGCATTGTGTTGGTTTAAATGAAAAGTGATTGCCATGGGGCTCATGAAACCTTTCGGGAAGAACTAAGAGGGAAGAACTGGTGGTTTTGTTGGAGAAGGTGTGTCACTGGGAGTGGCTTTGAGATTTCAAAAGCCCAAGTCAGGCCTAGTCCTTCTTCCTTCGGTCTCTCTTCCTCCGTGGGTATACACGAACTGGGTTAATTGGGTCCTGGGAAGGAAAACGGTTAACAAGGAAAGACACAGACACCAGGTAGATGTGAAAAAAGAGAGCTTTACTGAAATTCACTCAGTATTTATAGTTATGCTAGGAACCAGACCCAGAGGAATTCGAGAAACTTGCTCATCTTAACATAAACAGGAGAAAATCCATTAACACCAGACCAGAAGGAGATCTTGAAAGGAAGATCCGGTAAACCTTTAACATAAGCATGAGACCTGCTAAGTCTTTGATCTAAGGAGCAGCAGTCAGGACTCCTCCACACAGCAGGTGCTCAACTCCAGCTTGCAGCCTGTCTGGGCTGCTTTACAGAACCAAGTCACTCCCAAGCAACAAGGTTGGGGGAAGGAGTCCACATTCCTTCCTTCCTTCCTTCCTTCCTTCCTTCCTTCCTTCCTTCCTTCCTTCCTTCCTTCCTTCCCTTCCTTCTTTCTCTGCAGCCTGTGAATCCAGATGTAAAGCTCTCAGCTACGGCTCCCATGCTAGGCCTGTCTGCTTCCCACCATGATGTTAATGGACTGATGCTTGAAAACTTGTAAGCAAAGCCCCAGTTAAATGCATTCTTACCTAAGAGTTGCCTTGGCCATGCTGGCTTCTCTCAGCAATAGAACAGTGGCCAAGGTAAGCATTCTAGGCTGATCATGTATGTCTTCTGATGTGTATGTGGACAGCCTGTGACCCACTGACCATGTATGTCTTCTGATGTGTATATGGATAGCCTGTGACCCATTGACCATGTATGTCTTCTGATGTGTATGTGGACAGCCTGTGACCAGTTGATCATGTATGTCTTCTGATGTGTATGTGGACAGCCTGTGACCCACTGACCATGTATGTCTTCTGATGTGTATGTGGACAGCCTGTGACCCGTTGTGGTTGGATTAGGATGCAAAGCCTTGGAATATGGTTTTCTTTCTCTTCTTTTACCTGTAATAAAACAATCTGACAAAGTGTCTTAAGGGAGGAAGGGTCTATTCAGATTACAGCCCATCGTGGTAGGGAAGCCACAGTGGCAGGAGCTAGAGAGCTGGTCACATGGCATCTGTAGTCAAGACCAGAAAGGTCCAAGTGCTGCTACTCAGCTTGCTTTTCCATTTCCACAGTCTGGGATCCCTACACATGGGATGGTCCTGCCCACAATTAAGACAGGTCTTCCCACATCAACTTATGAAGCCTATCTCCCAGGTGAGTCTAGCTCCTGTTAAGTTGACAACACTAACCATCCTAGAAGGTAATTAAGTTTCAATGAAACTCTGAGGGTGGAGCTCTAATGATAGGTTCAGTGTCTTCATAAGAAGGGAGACACCAGAGCTTCCTCCCTCTACCAAGTGCAGACACAGCAAGAAGACAAACCAGGAACCGTGCCCTCATCAGAACTGAGTTGACTAACCTAACACCTTGAACTTGGACTCTTGGCTTTCAGAACTTTAGGAAATAAGGTACCCAGATGTTGGGTTTTGTCCTAGCAGCCTGAACAGACTGACAGAAGAGTTGCCATTCTGGGAGGACAGTCTGACATAAGAGTCAGGGTCTGCTTGCCTGCACATAGGTCAAAAGGCCACATTGGCAAAAGATGCCTGGGGCACACCATCCGTCCTGCAGTGGGTCATATGTGGTGATGAATTCTGAACACAAAGATAACAGCCAAGGCTGGGACCACCCTCTCCCATAAAGCTCAATCCAGGTTGTTTTTGTTGTTGTTGTTGTTTTTTTTTTTCTTTCTTTCTTTCTTTCTTTTTTTTTTTGACCAAGCCTTGATTTTTATTATTTAGAAAGCTGCATATTTCTTTCACTGTCTGAATCTGTGTTTGTGCCTTCAACACTCTCATAACAATTTTCTGCACCTCAATATGAAAAGCCCTCTAGATCCTGTCGCAGACTCACCTCGGCACACACGAAAGCACCGCAGGCCCAGCTGACATGCTTCTTTGTGTTAGACAGTCATAAGGACTTTAGGTGTCACAGCATGAACCCCTTGTAGTCTGCATGGACACACACCACGTGTGGATTTAGGTGCTTTCCCCAACCTTCTTGGTATAAAGGTGGACAGTCCTGTTGTCAGGACTTCGAGAAGCTGCAGTGTAAGAGAGCCTACGACAGAATTCAAACACTGGACCATTCTGAGAGCCTCTGAGCTCCGTCCCTGGAAGAGGAAAAGGAAAGGGCCTGAAGTCCTGGTTCTGAAGAGACCCACTTGCATCCCAGGGTCTTGAACTCATCCTGAGTCGAACATGAGAGTCTGCCAGTCAACTCATGAACACCAATTTGCTCTGTCCATAAGTACCCTGAAGATGAAAATACGGCAATTGGGTCCTCCAGGTCTGGAGCCCAGTTGTTCTGCTACGTGACACTCCTGGCCTGGCCAGTCTAACCATGGGACTGAGAACATTTTAAGGGATAAAATCCTGGCAAACAAAACCCATGCACAGCTTGGAAAAAACTTCAGGTACCCTTTGTAGATGCTTTAACTGGCTCCAGAAGTCACCTGACTTTTTCGATAGCATCACTTCTGCCCTATGGGTTGGAATGGTCATGATGTCAGTCAGATATAAAGAGGGTTGAAACCCCGACCTGCCTCTCAGTGGGAGGAGAGTCAGGTCTACTGTAATAATACCTGTAGAGTGGGTCATATGATTGATGACTATCTTCGGAAAACAGGCTGTCCTGAGAGCTCCTGTCATTGGTGTTTCCTTCTTCCCAGGGCAATGCCTTCCAAACACTATACAAAGGGACATTTTGACATTGTGGCTCCATACAAATACATCTTCCATTTATCCTGCACTTCTAGGTGGCAATTGTGCTGTGGAACAAATGAGAATCACACTGCCTATAAAGAAAACAGTGTTTTTATTCTGTCCAGCATCTCCTGTTTGATCTTCTAATGTGTTCAGGTAGTTAACCTTTAATTTTCCCTCAAGAAATGTATGTGAATGTATATGTGTCTCAAGTTGGTTTAAGTGAAGCTGTCACAAATTAAAAATAAATAAATATAAAAAAAATTCACTGGGCTGGAGAGATGGCTCAATGGTTAAGAGCACTAACTGCTCCTCCAAGGGATCCAGGTTCAATTTCCAGCACCTACATGACAGCTTACAATTGTCTGTAACTCCATGGATCCAATACACTCACAGATATACATGTAGACAAAACACAAATGCATATAAAATAAAAATAAGTTATATAAAAAACGCCATTTACAGAATAACTCACTCAAACCTCTGATATTAAATATCAACCCCCTGATATTAAACTTCACCTTCTCAACAATACAGTAAGTCTTCATCCTTAAAAGCCATATTTTAAGGTCATTAAGTTTATGGTGTCTATTTTAACTCTTTGGTTAAAATATTTAGATGCTTGGGGGGGGGGAGGAGAAAAACAAGCAGCATTCCTTTATACATATTGCTTTAAATGTACTACAATGCAATAGCAACCCAAACAAGTACTGGCATAAAAACAGACACATAGACCATTAGGATGTAAAGAAATACATATAATTACAGCCAGCTGATTTAGAAAAAAAGATAAGTGATTTTGTGTGTATGAGTGTTTTGCTCGTATGTATGTGTGCACTGCATGCATGCATACCTCATGTCAAGAAGAGAAGGTTGGGTTCTCTGGATCTGGAGTTACAGAAGTTTGTGAGCTGCTCTGTGAGTGTTGAGAAATGGACCTGGGTCCTCTGGAAGAGCAGTGTGCCCTTTTAACTTCTCTCCACCCCCCAGCCAAGTGAGTTTTGATGAAGACAGAGAGGAAAAAAGTCTCTTGAGGCCAAGGCTCAGGAAGGAGGTGCACATGCCTTTGACCTCTCAGCTGAGAGACTACGGCAGGATGGTCGTGAACTGGAGGCTAGCCTGGGATCAGAACAACATCCTGTTTTTAAAAACTGCAAGAAATGTGGAGATTAATATATAGAAGAAAGGCTCTCAACCTCCATATCTCACCACCAAAAGTAGCTTAAGAAGCTCAGCAGTTAAGCACACTTATTAGTCTTGCAGAGAAGCCCGCTTTGTATCCTGGTACCCACACAGTGGCTCACATCAACTGTGACTCCAGTACCAGGGCATCTGACATTCTTTTCTTGTTCTCTGCAGTCACCAGGCATGCATATACATATGTGTAGCTAAAAGTACTCACACTCATTAAAAAAAATCCTAACCCCCCCCAAAATTAAAATGAATGAAAGCCCTAAATATAATCAAGCTACTAAAACAAAAATGTGGGTGAAATGCTCTGGGCATTGATTCAAGAAGAGTTTTTGGTTTTGTTTTTTTTTCAGAAGTAGACAACAAAAGCAAAAAATTATAACTCAAATTGCATCAAATTACAAATCTCCTGCACAGCAAATGAAACAGAGAGATGTGTCCTGTGGGAAGGGAGAAAGCCTTGGCAAACTGTACAGCTTAGAAGGATGGTTGATCTGTGGAATAGGTAAGAAACTCAATTCAATAGTAAAAAAAAGAAAAAGCAATCGATTTGATTTTAAAATGAGAAAATGATAACAGTAGACATTTAAAAAAAAATTAGCCAAGTGGCCAACAAACAAATCTATGAAAAAAAAAAAAGTCAATTGGGGAATTTTCAAGAACTCTGTGAGAATCACAGGAAGATGTCATCTTACCCAGCTTAGAATGGCCATTATAAAAGAGATTAAAGGTAGGACTGGAGAGAGAGGTCTTTAGTTAAGAGCATTGCCTGCTCTTCTAGAAGACCAGAGTTCCAGTCCCAGGCCCACATGGTGGCTCACAACTGTAACTTATTCTGACAGCTGTAAGCCACCCTCTTCTGGCCTGCCTGGGCACCAGTCACAAACGTGGTGCACAGACAGACATACACGCATGCAAAACATCCATGCACAAAACAAAAAAGTTAAAAAGAGTAAAGAACTGCTGGTGAGTCAGAAACACAACCCTCATACACTAAACGAGAAAATGTAAACTGCTACAGACATTATGGAAAGCTCCTTTCAAAAAGCAGAAACAATATCTACTCAAATGACCTCATGGGTGGAAGGGAACACACTTGAAGGAACTGAAATCAGAATGTCAAAGGGATACTTTCGCTTTCATGTTATGGTAACAAAGATATGGAACCAACCTCTGAATCTACTGATGTACAAGTGAGTCAAGAACTCATGCTGTGTGTACACAATGGAATAGTGAAGAGCAGTAAAGAGAATGACATCCCACCTTTTACAGCAAAGTGGATGGAACTGGATGTCATTATGCTAAGAAAAAAAGTACAGAAAGAGGAGCGCCTTACATCCCTACATGCATACCAGCAGCTAGAAAGTTAACCTGAGGGCGGTGGTGGTGCATGCCTTTAATCCCAGCACTTGGGAGGCAGAGGCAGGCGGATTTCTGAGTTCA
>NW_022196897.1:144385190-144398536 GCF_008632895.1 Mastomys coucha
AAAAAAAAAAAAAAAAAAAAGAAAGTTAACCTGAAGGTAGAGGAAGGCATGGGAGGGTCCGATGGAGAGAGGGCAACTAATGGTGCTGAGATGCATAGGATAGGAAGAGTAACTTCTTACGTTCTTCCTTGCATAGTGGGATAACCATGGTTAACAATAATTCATGAAATATTTCAATATACCCATCGAAGAGCAACTGAGCCCTGCCAGCACACACAATGTCTGATGCAATAGATATGCTAATTACCCCGTGTGATGGTCAGTTTTGATTGTCCACTTGTCACAGTCAGAGTCACCTGAGGAGAGTCTCAAGGACAGATTGTCTAGATCGGATTGGCCTGTGGGAATCGTATTGATTAATTGATGCAGGAGGACTCAGCCCACTGTAGGTGGTGCCATTCTCTAGGCTTGGGTCTTGGACTGTGTAAGAGTGAACTTGAAGACAATGTAAACTTGCATGCCATTTCTATCTGCTCTTGACTGTTGATGTGACTGGCTTCATCAAGTTCCTGCTGCCTCAACGTCCACACAAATGATGGACTGTAACTTGGAAGTATGAGGTAAAAGAAACCCTTTCTCCTCTTATCTGCTGGTCAATATTTTACCACAGTAACAAGACACTAAATTAAAGCACTTGGTCTAGTGTTTATTGCTCAAACATGTTTTTTTCAAACTATACATTGTTTGTATATGTTGAAATGCCACACTGGACTTCATAAATATGTATAGTACATCCAATTACTAGGTGTCAATAAAAAGAATATTAAAACATGATTAAATTACATGTTATAGTGTGGAAAAGAATCCCAGTACACATATGTATCTACCATGGCAGTTGAGCTACAGATATATGTGAAAACTTCCTAGCTGGGTAGTTAGGAGTTTTAAAAATTCTATGTGTTCTACTTCTATTCTTTTTTACAATAGTTCTTTTTTTTGTGTGAAATAAAAATGATAAGAAAGTCTAGATGCCTCAAGTTGGAACCGAGCACAACTTCTTTCCCTCATTTAAAAAGGAATGGAAATCTCCCTCCCCATAGTTCCCCTTAAAAGAACTAGGTCTGCCATGAATTAAACTCTCAAGGTGGAGGTGCTAGAGGTATTTTCACTTTTCCAAGCACTTTTTTTTTTTTTTTTTTTGAGACATGGTCTTATGTAGCCCAAGCTGGCCTAAAGCACTCTGTGTAACAAGTTCAAGGATGAATATGCTACTATGTATGGTTGTATAGTGCTGGGAATCAAACCCAGGACCTCAGACACACCAGGCAAGTACTCCACCAACTAAGCTACAACCAAAGTTCCATGTGCTTTAAGAAGGTCCCCAGTCCTCTGTGTCTGTCACTTTTCCAATTCCCATCACCGCTGCTCTTCAACCCTCAGTCTGATCTACCATAGATGTTCAATATTCACAGTGTTAGGAACGTGGTTGCAAGTAACAGAAAACTCAACCGATTGTGGTATAAGTAAGATCCACCATCCTCTTTAAAGCAGGAAAGGAGTACAAGTTTATGCAGTTTCCTTAGTGTGTCGTAAAGAGGCAGGTTTCTTTGCCTTTACATTTTTAGTAGAGCTTTCCTCAAGGTCTCAGAATGGCTGCCGCAGCTCCTGGCATTATATCATGCCATGGTTCCAATCATGAAGTAGGGGAAAGTTGAAGGACACAAGATTTCCCAGCACTTCTTCATATCCTAGGTCTCCCTTGGAACTTTGGTTTATGCTTTATGGACAAGAACTTTGTTTCATTGGTACACTGTCAAGCAGGGGAGGGGCTTTGTTTTTTGGCCTCTGTAGTGTAGAAATGGGAAAGGGGAGAAGGGCTTGGAATAATGACTGAGTTTGCTAAAGCACTTATCAAAAACTATGTTTAATTGGACTATATTGTTTCGTCCACACACTGTCCTGGCACATTGTTACCCACTCCTTGCCCTCTTCCTGTAGGTGAGGTTGTGGTCCTAAAGAAATCCTTGTTTTATCTCTTTTACCAGGGCACCACTTTCTTCTTCACTCCTACTTGGTTCATGCTCTCTTCTGAGGGCGACGGTCACCATTTTCTCTGCTTTCCACACAAACGCGTTCTTTGCACAACCTAACATCCTGATTCTTTCACTTCTGAATTCCAAGGTCAGTCACAAGGCCAGGCCCTCTATGAAGCTGTCCCCATCCCTCTTTCCTCTCAGCCTAACACATGGGGAGTATGTCTCAAATGTTGTTACTTTCTTCGTGGAAGTTGAAACTAAATTATTGACAGTGATACTGTTTGCGAAACGTCCAGTGCATTGCAGGTGCTCGAACTTGTATCTCTCGCTATTAATAGCTTATTTCCTAGATCGGATTCAACTCCTTGATGACAGGTTCTGAATCATCCTTTTAAAGCACACCAGGCCTGACGAGGACATTGTCCATAATAAAGCTGCGCCCATGCAATAAGGGGCTCGGCAAAGAAGGGGTACAACGCTGGGATGCGAGATATTCCTTTAGTCTGAATGGTAGCCAACTTCTCACAGAGAAGCCCCTTACTCTTCTGCACGAAGAACAAGTAGAAGCCAGATTGCTTCTAGAGCCGGCACCGCGATGAGGTAACTACTCTGTCCCTTTACTCCTCCCTCTCCACTGGGAGCCCGAAAGGGGGCGGTGTGGGCAATCGCGCTTCGCGCGGCCCTCTGGGACGGCTGCGCACGCGCAGCTTCCGGCTCCAGGCTTCGAGACTTATTTGACGCTGCCCACTCGGGTCCTTCAGAAGTCTCGGGCCAGCCGCGCCGCGCAGGCGCAGTACTCCCTTCGGCTGGGGAATTATTTGACGCCACCGCCCCTGGCAGTCGGAAGTTGCTTGAACGGAGCCCAGCCGGCCGGCCAAGCGACCGGTGTTCGTCGTCCCCTGGGCGCCCTGTGAGAGTCACTGACGGGTGGACGGACTGACTGCCGGTGGAGGGCCGGCCGGGGCAGTGGCGGCGCGGGCCGGATGGCGCGGGTCGCGTGAGGCGGCAGGCCGAGTGCGGCCCGCGGTGCGCCCGCCCAGCGATGCGGGCCCCGCCCGTCGCCTCAGGTACGCGGCGGCCGGCGCGGTGCGGCCGGACCCTCCCCTCTCGCCGTGTTTTGTTTTTGCTTTTTTTTTTTTTTTTCCTCAGTAGCCACTGAGGCAGGGGCTCTTTCTATCTCCGCTGCTCCCGGGGCCGAGCGTTGGCAGGCGCATTCCTGGGTTCTGAAGTGGACGCCCCGGGCGCGGGAGCGCAGTCCTGGCCCGCGGATTCTGCCGGGTGTGAGCGAACCCAGGAGGGTCGGACTGGCGAAGCGCTCCCCCGGCAGCCTGGGGACGAGGGGCGGGTCTGGAGTGGCGGCGACAACTCCGGGGAGAATGCGGTCCTCTGAGGGGCAGGTGGAGTGGCTGCGGTCCGCTGAGGATGCTACTGCCCGGGGCACGGTGACGCTTGGAGGAGAGTAAACAGCCATCCTCCGCAAACGCTTGCTGTCCGCCAGGCCCGGGCCAGATGGGGAACTTCAACACCCTGCACGGCAGGACTGTTCCCCCATTCTATGGACCAGGCAACCGAGGCCCAGAGCGATCGGGCGCCTCTGGTGCCCAAGGTCATATAGCTGGGTAATTTGAACTCACGCAGCCTTGACAGTCCAGTCCAGGTTCTTAACTAATTAGGTCATTGGATCTCCAACTTTGATGCACGGTAAAAATCACTTGGGGGAGTTTTGTAAAGATTCCTGGTGCCATAGCACCCCAAACTAATTAAACCACCATTCCTAGAGGGTAGGGGGAGACAAATACCAGTATTTTCCTAGTATTTGTCTTTCCGGAGATCCCCCTAGTGGTTCTGGGCTATAGTAAGGTTTGGCAACTGTGAAAGCGTGTAATCTCAGAGGTCCGACAGTGTCTCTCCAGATTATGTGTGCAGGAGAATGCTTGTTAAGAGTACAGATTCCACTGGCAGAGATTCATATTGTCACTCCCTCCCCCTAACACCGCCCCACCCCCCGCACTCTTGTTCTATTGCTGGAACTCAACATTTTTTTCTGCCTCAGCCTCCTGAGTGCTAGGACGGTAGCTGTTCGCTAAGAGAGAGCTTTTCCTTAGTCCACTGACTACCAACCCTTTGGTAGGTAGGCCCCTTGAGGGTGAGACCTAATTATGGATTCTTAGTCAGCTAAGCTTTTAAAAAATGTATACGTCCCTTGCAAAAACTGTTGGTTTGCAGTTTTCCTTAATATACAGCCCTCGTGGCTATGGTTTCTCTAGCCTCTGGACTTTTGCATATACTGTTCTTTACCCGTGTTTTCTCAGCACTGTACCCAAATACATACACTTTCTCATATGCATCATTTCTGTCTGTTGCCTAGCTCTCGACATTCCCTTCAAGACCCTCTGCCTCCCCTGAGCCCTGCCCACCTTGGGCAGAGTGCTGTAGAGTAGCTGACCACATAGTTTTTTGTGTTGTATTTCCAGCTCTTCTGTAAGGTTTTGATGGTGGGGACCATGCTTTCTTGGTCTCTCTTGGAGTACTTTGACATAGAGGCTGACAGACCTTTTTTGAATACAATGTTTAGTCCCTTTATGTCATAGACCTCATGCTGCAGAGGCATCTGTTTTCTATTTTTGTAAAAGATATTTGATGTTCTTAGCATAAAGGTTTTTTCCTTTTTCCTTAGGAATACTCTATTTAGGTTTATTCATTTATTCAGCAGATGAATAAAATGTTGAATTCTTATCCATGACAAGGCACTACTTATGACTATGTTCCAGCAACCTTGGTTGGTTTAGCTGGGTGAGGTGGCACACGCCTTTAATCCCTGCACTCAGGAGGTAGAAGCAGGTGGATCTCTGTGAGTTCAAGGTCAGTCTGCTCTGCACCGTGAGTTAGTGACAGGTTAGCCTGGGCTCTCTACAGAGACTTGCCTCAAGAAAACCTCCTCCCAACCAATCAACACACAAAAACAAACAAAACAAAAACATTGGTAAATTTTAATGTTAACTTCCATATCAGACGATCTGTTCTATAGTGAGAGACTTTTTATTGCCATTGGGGTTTTGCATGTGGTCTTTTCTCATTGTCCAAAAGAAGTCTTGTGTAAATACTGTTGCCTTGTGAGTTTGTGTCAACACAGCAGATGGGATACTTCTCAGTCATAGTTCATCCCATCTGATGGAAGACAGTAAAGCTTTGTATCAGAGCAACTGACAAACTAGGTGTAGTTTATTACATAATGTCTGAACTGCCATTGTTGCACGTTTATCCGTTTTAAAGGAAGTCAGTGCAATAATTCAGGTTGCTTCTGTTTTTAGTATCTCCCCCTTTTTTTGGTAAAATTTATTTTTACGTGTATGGGCATTTTGATGGCATGCATGTTTGTGTACTACTTGGATGTCTGGTGCAGAGGCCAGAAGAAGGTGTCAGAACCTCTGGAACTGAAGTTACAGAGGGCTGTGAGCTTCCATGCAGTTGTAGGAACTTGAATGTAGGTGCTCTGCCAGAACAGCCAATAAGTGCTCTTGACCACTGAGTCCATTCTCTATAGTCTTTTGTTCTTGGTTATTCTTAAAGCCATATGAGATTAAGGTGATTAAATATTATAAGGTCATTATGAAGAAGTTTGTTGAAAATGAAGATTCTCCCTACCCCTGTCTTATACAAGGGCTGTACCACTGTGTCTCAATTGTGTGTGTGTGTGTATGTGTATATACATATATATATTTTTAAAAAATTTAAAATTTTATTATTTTTTCTGAGTAGGATTTCACTATGTAGCCCTGGCAAAAAACCCTAGAAATTGCTATGTAGACCATGATCTTGAACTCATGAAGGTTTGTATGTCTCTACCTCCTGAGAGATTAAAGACATGTGCCACCATACCTGGCTATAATTTTTATTTTTAAACAAGGCTATACTAAGCTGCCTAAGTTGACCTTGAACTTAGTCTGTAGCTTAAGCAGGCCTTGATCTTCTGGTCCTCCTGGCTCAGCTTTCTAAGTAGCTGGGATTGCAGGACTGTACCAGCATGCCTAGATGGGATAGTTCTCCTCAGTTAAATGTGAAGTGTGTAGATCGAATAAAAATGCATATTTCATAAATAATTTTTACAGTGTAATATTGTTAGGGGAAGGTTCTCTTGTCTCACTCATATACGGTCTACTTGGTTTTTAGGCTGAGGCTAATAGAGAAGGTGATGAGATGAAAGGTGTTAAATTTAGCCTCTCAAGAAACTTGGCCTTGTTCTCTAATCAGATACAGAGTATTCAGTTCTAGTCTTGGCATATGGAAGAAAGTCAGTTTTTTAAAGCTTGAGGTTAAAGTTTTTAGTTGACTTGCAGTGTATGGGTGGAAATGTTCACATGCTCAGTTAGTGAGCAAAAGTAGCTGTAGTCACAGCAACCATGACTTTGGCAAGAATTCTGTCTGAATTGAGGGCCCCGTCAGTATTGTTCTGGACATGTACAAGGGTCTTTTAGGCAGAATGAATGGTTCTTATGTAAGATAAGGTTTTAAGCTGGCTGTTCTGCTCACACCTATAATCTCTGATAAAGCAGGGGCATTGGGAAAAGTTTGAGACCACCCTGAGTTGTATAGTCAGAGCCTTTCTCACCTCCTTTTCCCAAGATGTTTTAGAAATAGTGTCTACATAGTTTAAACTCTGTATAGATAAATTGTGCCTAAAGCTTCTAGGATACTCAGGACTGGAAACATGGGCCTTTTCCATCTAGACTGCTCTCTTCCATGTTGTCCCTGCTATTCCTCATGTGACATGCTCTTTTGTTGAGAGGCGGTTAGGGATGGGAAAGCTGAACAGCACAATCTGTATTTAAGTATTTAAGATTAGAACGGTAGTGAATATTTGGTATGTGACGTGCATTTTGTTATAGAAACTGGAGGTGTTGAGTGTAAGACACAGCTTCTATACTTCAGAAGTTCTGTAGTTAGAATTACAATGAAAAGTATAGTACCTTAAGCATCCCTGTCATGTCTGATCAGTCCAGTACACTGTGTTCTAGTTCTGTGTGCCTACTAAATACTTGAAATGCAGTAAAGGAACTGAGTTCTAAATTTATAGTTGCCTGTGACAGTAGACATGACACTGGGAATATCAGTCCTGAACAGTTGTGATAGTTCTGGCTGGGGGCTAGGAGTGTATTTACATTTTCTTTCATAGACTAGCAAAAACCATCTTTTTTTTTTTTTCTTTTTATTTTTTAATCTCTGGGAAGAACTGCAGGCAGAACTTGTCTGTCTTCTGTAATTCAAGAGCTTGATAGGATCCTTAGCAGTTACAGTCTATTGCATAGGTGACACCATCCTTTTTTTTTTCTTTTAAGTGCCATCTTGATGGATGTTTGTCTTGTAGAGTCATTAAGACCCCACCAGAATTAAGAAACATGGTTCCTTCTGTCATAACATTATATGGATGAATTTGTGTGCACTTGTGCCTTAAGATGCAGTGATACTTTCTTTATGAAGCACACTGCTACCCTTTACCCTGTTTTAACATGTACCTTTATATTTATTTCCTCAAGTATGTTGTTGACTTAGGCTGTTTTATTTGATCCTTCTCCCAAGTCTCTCTAGATAGGCACTGAAGGTGCGCACCCTGTTTTAGAGACAGGGAGACTGAAAGTAAACGTAGAGTGACATGTCCAAGGTCATATGGGAGGCACAGAGTCAGAAGCATTGGCCCTTGAGGCAAGAGGTAAAGTTTCTTGTCCCAATGTTGCAGTTAACCTGATGTGACCCTGAATGAGTGGTAGTCTTATTTGTGTCTTTTCCTAATGGCTAGTGAGTCTTTCTAACTTAAACAGCCTAAGGTAGTTGTTGGAATAAAATGAAGTAACCTTTGAAAGTTCGTGGAAATTGGTCAATTATAGTTACACAAAGGCACGTTATTATCAAGTCAAGATCTCTGGTAGTTCTAATCTGCTGCCTTGTAGCTGATCACATCATTGATCATATTAAATGCTATTTTGTGATGATGTCTCATTGATTTCTGTCATAATTATTATAAAACTTTGTCTTAGTCGTTGTGTTCTGTTTATAGCTACATATCTAAACTCTAGGACAACCTGATAATACAGGTGTTTAGTAATATTTGCTTAGTGATCTAACCAATATCTAGATTTACTCCAAGAAGTTTGCAAACAATTGTTCCTTATAGTTTAACTTGAAGCACCTTGGGAATAGTTATTACTGTGGTACTCACTGTGTTTGCTGTATAGAACACATATGATGACTAGTGTTTGAGTCAGTTGATGTGACTAATACTAGATTGTAGCTTTTGTGGGTCACCACTGTATTGCTTCTTTTGGTTGTTGTCATTTAGACTGAACTTACATATGGGGTGCTTACAAGCTGTAAGCTGGTAAGCAGCACAAAGTCATACAGTGGCAACCTTTAGAGAAGATACTTGGCAAAGGGTTCATGTGGAGTTAAGAAGGAAGCTAGTGATCAATAGGGTGCACTTTATCTGTTCCTATAGTATTTACTTCTAGCACAACTCCCCACAGCTGCTCACTCTAATACCTAATCCTGTGTAGAGGTGTGTGACAGTCTTGAACCCACACTTGAGCCCCTGGACTATCTCTGTATTAGTATTTAGGAAGTGGATTTACTGACTTCTTACCAGATGATTATTCAGTCTCTGTATTCCACCCATTAGTTCTGACAGATATGGTGTGTAGAATTCTTCTGGAACACAGTACAGGAATGCTGGTGTTGTGATTGCAGAAGGGGCAGATGGATTGTGCCTCTAGGGTATATCTTCCTTGAAGGGTAGCTTCTGGTTTAATTTTCTGTATCCCATACCTGCAGTTGGATGTACTTGCACTTTTTCTTGTTGCAAAGTTTTAGTTCATGTGGACACAGTCTGTCTCTAGTTTTTTGCGTTTATTTTTTAAGTGAGTGAGCGTATGCCATTGTGCATATTTGGGTAGAGGACAACTTGTAGGATTCTGTTCTCTCTTTTTACCACGTGAATCCTGTGGGTTGAATTTAGGTCTTAGCCTTGCTGAGTCATCTCACAGGCCTTGCCTCCACTTTTTACTGAATTAATTATAAATCTCTAATCCTGCCTTTCAAAGCCCTTCAAAATTGGGCATTGCTTACGTTTTAAAAATTACTTAATGGAAAAAAAAAGTATTTATTTTTTTTTTGAGGCAAGGTCTCACTTCAAGCCTAGAACTCACTATGTGGACCAGGCTGGCCTGAACTCACATGGATAGACCTACCTTCACTTTCCTAGCTCTGAGATTAAAAGCATTTTCAAACAAAATCCTATTACCGTCTACAGTATAATCTTTTTCCCTTTCTACTCTGAGCATCTTGTTCCAGATGTGGATTTGTTTTAAAACATTAGAAAAATTTTGTGTGTGTGTTTGTGTATCTGTCTGTCTGTCTGTCTGTCAGTCAGTCATTGTGTATGTCTGTGAGTATATATGCCATAGTTGTGCAGGTACCCATGGAGTCTAGAAGAGAGTATCAATATCAGATTCTTGGAGCTTGAGTTACAAGCGGTTGTGACTTGCTTAATATGGGTGCTTGGTTTGAACTCGGGTCCCTTGGAAGAGTGGTAGGTGTTTTTAACTGCTGAGCCATTTCTCCAGTCCTGTTTATTTTTTGTTTTTCTTCTTATTTTTTTTTAAGATCTATTTTATTTATTTTTATGTGTATGAGTACACTGTAGCTGTACAGATGGCCGTGAGCCATCATGTGTGTGGCTGTTGAGAATTGGACTCAGGACCTCTGCTGGCCCCACTCGCTCAGGCTTAATTCACTGTAGCTGTCTTCAGACGCAGCAGAAGAGGGCATTCGATCTCTACGGGTAGTTGTGAGCCACCATGTGGTTGTCGGGATCCGAACTCAGGACCTTTGGAAGAGCAGTCAGTGCTCTTAACCGCTGAGCCATCTCGCCAGCCTCCCCCCCCCCCCCTTTTTCTTTCTTTCTATTTTTTTTTTAATAGAAGGATCTTCCTGTGGTAGCTTTGAACTTGCTGTCTTTGCCTTGGTCTTTCAAGTGTTAGAAATACAGGTGTGTACCATTATACTCTATACCCTGTTATTACTGTCTTTTCTTTTATGGTTGTGCTTTCTTACTCTCATTCCTATCTACCCAGTTTTCTTATAATCAGTATCCAATTTGTATGCTCCATATCCTTCTTGTACCCTGAACCTACCTGGTTTTCAGTTCACTCTCTTTGTATCAAGAGTAGTCTTTTCCCTGAATTGCTATGGTTGCTTATAATTTTTGCATTTAGCACCTTAATATCCTAATTTGCATCATAGTTATTGTGTGTTCAACTGTAACCTAATTGAAAACAGGATGTGGATCTCTTAGGCATCTTCTTGGTGTTAACACTGTCCATTGTATGTAATAGATGGTTAATAACTATTGAATGAGTCAACTTTGTAATTTCTTTCTTTCTTTTGTTTGTTTTTTGATTTAGGATTTCACTGTGTAGTCCTGGCTATCTTGGAACTCGATCTGTAGACCAGGCTGGCCCCAAACTCACAGCCTTCTTGCTCTGGAGGGCTGGGATTAAAGATGTGCATAATCATGGTCTGACTCAATTTGGTGTTTCTGTTAGTGACTGAATTGTCACAAGCAGTCAGGATGCTGACATTTTTGTTAATTCTCTGACATGAAGATTAGCATAAATTTATTGTATTAAATTGCAGTAACAATATTACTTTCATCTTTCATAGTACGTCTTACTTTTTATCTTTCTAATCTGAAGTCGTACATGTTTGCCTAGTTGTTACTATGATATGTACTTTGCTCCGGTTAATAGCTACTGTTCACTGGTCCCTTACTATTAACTAGGACAAGCCCCCATATAACGTTTAATTCCCAACACCAGTGAAACAGGCTATTCTCCCTTGAGCTTCTTTTGTTTTTGGTTTTTTTTTTTTTACAGTTTTAGGTGCTCAGACACAGGGGACAAGTAACTGCTTAGGGACTGAAGAGATAGCTCTCTCAGGTTAAGAGCACTTGGAGCTTTCTTCCCTCTTTGGGTATATGCTAGCTGCATAGACATACATGCAGGCAAAACACCCATGGGTATAAAACAAAAATAAATCTTAAAAAAATGATGACCTCATGTTCTAGCCTAAACCTACTCAATCACAGTTTCTAAAGTTAAGGCACAGGAAATTGCTTTTTTCCAGCCAAAATGTCATAGATAATTTTTATGTGTATATGGGATTTGATAGCTAGTATAACTTTTTGAAAATAAAAAAAAATTGCTTTCTTAAAGCTTTCATTTCAGCTGGTATTGGTGGCGCACACCTTTAGTCCTAGCACTCAGGAGGCAGAGGTAGACAGATCTCTGAGTTCAAAGCCAGCCTGGTCTACAAATTGAGTCCAGGACAGCCAGGGCTATTACACAGAAAAACTCTGTCTAGAAAAGACATACTTTAGTAAAATAAATGGAATATTTACTAAACTCTCTTTCCCCATTGGTACAGCAAACCTTGACATTCTCAAATATCTAATATGTGATGTATGTAAGGAGTTGAGAGTTCTACTGAAGACTGAAATTTCCTGGTGGGGAACCTATGCACAACTATTGAATAATTGAATGTGAAACTTTATAATAAACAGATCAATAGGCACTCAGAACAGGGAGGAGCTGGTTTTTGGAATCAAAATTTTAGCAAAAAGGAAATATCTGGGCTGGACTTTGAAGGGCGAAACTTCATCATACAGATTAAAATTACCAATAAGAGAGGCAAAAACAGTTCTAGAGAGTTGGCGAGATTGGTAGGCTTGAGCAGTTATCACTAGTTCTTTGAAGCTGTAGCTTGGAGGCAGGGATTGTGGGACACAATGTTGTAAGCAGTTTCAAGACCTGGAATTGTGGCTTAGTGGTAGAGGAGTTGCCTAACATATGCGAGGCCTGGGGTTTGATCCCCAGGATAGTATGTAGACAATTTCAATGAGATTTCTTTTTTATTTATATGTAATATATATATATATTTAAAAAACCCCTTCCCTTTCTCTCTCTTGCTCACTCCAGCCCATAGGTTCTTTATTTGTTTCTCATTATGGATGGTTGTGAGCCACCATGTGGCTGCTGGGATTTGAACTCATGACCTCAGGAAGAGCAGTCGGGGCTCTTAACACTACTGAGCCATCTCACCAGCCCTTCAATGAGATTTCTAACCAGTTTTATTTATACATTTTTTTAAATTAGAGAAAACCCACACATTCTATGTAAAAGAACAAATGCCTAGAATAGCCAATAAATACTTTAAAATGAATGATAGAGATGTTCTTTGCAATTATAAAAGATTTATAAAGCTACTGGAATTAAATCATGTTATTGGCATAGTACATGACAAAAATGCTACTTCAATTTAATGAGATAAGGATTTTTTAAATTGAAAATTCATACAATGTATTCTGATTATGGTTCCCCTCCCTCATCTCCTAGATATTCCTTATCTCCTGACCCATCCAACTCCATGCCTTCATTTTCTCTTTAGAAAAACAAACAGGCAAATAAAAAGGGAAACAAATCAGAATATAAAAGGTCAAAACAAAATGAGAAAGCTTAAGAAACACACAGACACAGATAAAAAAACCAAAACCTATAAAACACAAAATCTAAAACTGTAACATACAAGCAAAAGACTAGTAGCATAAAAATGCCTAGTCACAGCAGTATGAGACAAGCCATTCCACACAAGCGTCGTTGGGTTTGTTCTTGTTTCGGACATGAGGCCTACTGCTCACTGTGGTTTATATACCTGGTAAGACTCCATTGGAGAAAACTGGTTTTTCCTTTACAAGCTGTTGACAGTTGGAGAGAAACACCCACATCTGATCAGTGTACAGAAAGTGAGACTCTTTGGGCCACTCAGTCCTAAATGGGATGTCTTCATCAAACCCTCTCCTCAGGGCTCAAGAATCTATGCAGGTGGAAAGATTATAGGAGGCAGAGGGATAGAAGACACTAAGGATGTGTTTTGAATAGATGATGCCAAATCCAATTGCCCATCTGAAAGACAACCTTTCTTACATCATTTGTAGAAGTAAATTCCAAATGAGCACAAAACTTAAGTGTGAAGAACATTGAAAGAAAACTTAAGAGACTGTATGTGCACATAAAGTCACCCTTAATTAGCATCTTACTCCATCTCAAATTTGCTTTCTGTCTTAGGACTTTTGAAGGGGAAAAGTCCTTATGTTGTGGGAGAGTTCTGGATTTTTTTTTTTTCATCTCTCCCCTCCCCCTCTTCTCTCTCCCCCCTTTTTTCTTTCTCTCTCTCCCTTTCTTTTTTCTCTCCCTCTCTCTCCCCTCCCTCCCTCTCCCTCTCTCCCTCTCCCTCTCCTTCTCCCTCTCCCTCTCCCTCTTTCCC